>NC_057812.1:449367919-449467705 GCF_018294505.1 Triticum aestivum | reverse complement strand
GGCAGCATCGATCGGCATCAGTTAGCAGCAGTAGCGAAGGAAACGCTCGGTCGGTTTCAGTTAACAGCCATCGATCGATCGCTCGGGTTCAGTAACGCGTAGCCTGCAGTGCAATCGCTCGGGTTCAGTAAGAGCCCAACGCCTTGCTCGGGTTCAGTTAGAGCCAACGCCTCGCACACATGCGCGTACGTGTACGAGAGAAGCGCACATCGCTCGGCCCCCGACCTCCCACCGTAACCGGGAACTCCCCGATTTTCCTTGCCCTCGCTTCTACCATGGGTTTTTCCGTCATGGACGGCCCAAAGAATGTCATGCAACTGCGTCTCCGGCCCGCCCAGGATGAAAAGCCCATTTTCTGTCATGATTTTTTGTCATAGAAGTAGGACCCACCACATCTATGATGATACTGGGTTTTGTCACAATTATCGTCATAGAAGTGTCATATGTATGACAGAAAAAAAAATTCGTTCGGCCCAAAATGTCATAGATGTGTCTTTTTTTTGTAGTGACATCATGTCATCTTGCTTAAGGCGTTACTCTGTTTTCATGAACTTAATAATCTAGATGCATGCTGGATAGCGGTCGATGAGTGGAGTAATAGTAGTAGATGCAGGCAGGAGTCGGTCTACTTGTCTTGGACGTGATGCCTATATACATGATCATACCTAGATATCCTCATAACTATGCTCAATTCTGTCAATTGCTCAACAGTAATTCGTTCACCCACCATAAGATACTTATCCTCTTGAGAGAAGCCACTAGTGAAACCTATGGCCCCGGGTCTATCTTCATCATATTAATCTTCCAATACTTAGTTATTTCCTTTGCTTTTTTACTTTGCTTTTATTTTACTTTGCATCTTTATCATAAAAATACCAAAAATATTATCTTATCATATCTATCAGATCTCACTCTCATAAGTGACCGTGAAGGGATTGACAACCCCTTATCGCGTTGATTGCGAGGAGTCATTTGTTTTGTGCAGGTACTAGGGACGCGCGCGCAACCTCCTACTAGATTGATACCTTGGTTCTCAAAAACTGAGGGAAATACGTACGCTACTTTGCTGCATCATCCTTTCCTCTTCAAGGAAATCCAACGCAGTGCTCAAGAGGTAGCAAGACGAATTTCTGGCGCCGTTGCCAGGGAGGTTCGTGCAAGTCAAGATTTGACTCCCGACAACGAGCCATTTTTGGCGCCGTTGCCGGGGAGTCTATGCAAAAGTCAACATACCAAGTACCCATCACAACCCTTATCTCCCGCATTACATTATTTGCCATTTGCCTCTCATTTTCCTCTCCCCCACTTCACCCTTGCCGTTTTATTCGCCCTCTCTCTCTATCCACCCTCTCTTTCTCTATTTGCCTCTTTTTGCCCGCTTGCTTTTTGTTTGCTAGTGTGTTGGATTGCTTGCTTGTCACGATGGCTCAAGATAACACTAAATTGTGTGACTTTACCAATACCAACAACAATGATTTTATTAGCACTCCGATTGCTCCTCTTACCAATGCTGAATCTTGTGAAATTAATGCCACTTTGTTGAATCTTGTCATGAAAGATCCGTTTTCCGGCCTTCCTAGTGAAGATGCCGCTACCCATCTAAATAGCTTCGTTGATTTGTGTGATATGAAAAAGAAGAAAGATGTGGATAATGATATTGTTAAATTGAAGCTATTTCCTTTTTCGCTTAGAGATCGTGTTAAAGCTTGTTTTTTGTCTTTGCGTAAAAATAGTATTGATTCTTGGAACAAGTGCAAAGATGCTTTTATCTCTAAGTATTTTCCTCCCGCTAAGATCATCTCCCTTAGAAACGATATTATGAATTTTAAGCAACTTGATCATGAACATGTTGCACAAGCTTGGGAGAGGATGAAATTAATGAAACTTAGATCTATTCCTCCTAAGCATGATATCAATGAGTCTCTCAAAGCCATGAGAATTTCCATTGATGAGTGCAAAGAAAGAACCGCTAGGATGCGTGCTAAGAAAGATGCCTTTATAAGAGCGTGTTCTTCTAGTTCCTATGAAAATAAAGATGAAGATCTAAAAGTTATTGATGTGTCCCCTATTAAATCTTTGTTTTGCAATATGAATCTTGATAATAATGGGAATCAATATGATCCACCTTTACCTAGAAGACGTTCCAAAAATTCGGAGTCTTTAGATCTTGATGCTAAATTTGATGAAAGTGGGATTGAAGAAATTAAAACCCTAGATGTTTCTAAACCCACTATTTTGGATTTCAAGGAATTTAATTTTGAAAATTGCTCTTTGATTGATTGTATTTCCTTGTTGCAATCCGTGCTAAATTCTCCTCATGCTTATAGTCAAAATAAAGCGTTTACTAAACATATCGTTGATGCCTTGATGCAATCTTATGAAGAAAAACTTGAGTTGGAAGTTTCTATCCCTAGAAAACTTTATGATGAGTGGGAACCAACTATTAAAATTAAAATTAAAATTAAAGATCATGAATGCTATGCTTTGTGTGATTTGGGTGCTAGTGTTTCCACGATTCCAAAGACTTTGTGTGATTTGTTAGGTTTCCGTGATTTTGATGATTGCTCTTTAAACTTGCACCTTGCGGATTACACTATTAAGAAACCTATGGGAAGAATTAATGATGTTCTTATCGTTGCAAATAGGAATTATGTGCTCGTAGATTTTATCTTCTTGATATAGATTGCAATCCTTCATGTCCTATTATTCTTGCTAGACCTTTCCTTAGAACGATTGGTGCAGTTATTGATATGAAGGAAGGAAATATTAGATTCCAATTTCCGTTAAGGAAAGGCATGGAACACTTTCCTAGAAAGAAAATTAAATTACCTTATGAATCTATTATGAGAGCCACTTATGGATTGCCTACCAAAGATGGCAATACTTAGATCTATCCTTGCTTTTTATGCCTAGCTAGGGGCGTTAAACGATAGCGCTTGTTGGGAGGCAACCTAATTTTATTTTTATTCCTTGCTTTTTGCTCCTGTTTAGTAATAAATAATTTATCTAGCCTCTGTTTTGGTTGTGTTTTATGTGTTTAATTAGTGTTTGTGCCAAGTAGAACCGTCGGGAAGACTTGGGGAAAGTCTTGATATCTTGCTGTAAAAAACAGAAACTTTAGCGTTCACGAGAACTGCTGCCATGTTTATCTGGAAAGTGATATTTAGTTAATTATTTTTTAAGATGATTAAAAGATAAATTCCTCACGTCCAGAAATTTATTTTATAATTTTTGGGGTTCCAGATCTTGAGCTAGCTACAGATTACTACAGACTGTTCTGTTTTTGACAGATTCTGTTTTTCGTGTGTTGTTTGCTTATTTTGATGAATCTATGGCTAGTAAAATAGTTTATAATCTATAGAGAAGTTGGAATAAAGTAGGTATAACACCAATATAAATAAATAATAAGTTCATTACAGTATCTTGAAGTGGTCTTTTGTTTTCTTTCGCTAACGGAGCTCACGAGATTTTCTACTTTAAGTTTTGTGTTGTGAAGTTTTCAAGTTTTGGGTAAAGATATGATGGATTATGGAACAAGGAGTGGCAAGAGCCTAAGCTTGGGGATTCCCATGGCACCCCCAAGATAATCTAAGGACACCTAAAAGCCAAAGCTTGGGGATGCCCCGGAAGGCATCCCCTCTTTTTCGTCTACTTCTATCGGTAACTTTACTTGGAGCTATATTTTTATTCACCACATGATATATGTTTTGCTGTCAGGACCCCGATTCCAAGCCACATCGATCTAGCCGGTAACACCTCATATCACTTTGCGGCCTCACACACGGTATCCCACGGGTGTCGCCTCACATGAATCACATCGAGCATGTCGGTCATCAGCGAGTGATTCCGGGCTGTAGCACTGGGCTAACAGGACTCCGGGGAACCTGGGCTGTAGCAGGCTAGGCAGGACTCCAGAAGTCACCGCGTGACATTTCCCTGAAGGGACAGACATAGGAACGAAGTGAAACACATGCCGGCCAGTCAAGTGTCCTGAACAATAGTGCTGGGCTAGCAGGACTCCGGTGTACCGGGCTGTAGCGGACTACTATGGCTCGAGGAACACTAGACTACATTTCCCCATAAGAAAGGCTGCCAAGGATAAACAACTAGATTGTCGAATCCCACTCATACCAAGCATTTCAATCATACACACAATATGCCCGATATGAGTACATACAACATGGCATCACAACAAAACTCTACAACTCAAGTACTTTATTTAAAGGCTCCAGGGAGCCATACATAACATGTTCATACAGATAGGGGTCACATGACCCGACACTCAAGTCATACAAACATACAAGCACATGCGGAAGCAACTAGTCTGAGTACAGACTCTAGAAAGAAAGAAGGCTTCTCGAAGCCTGTCTATCTACATAGGGCCCTCCATGGCCAGGATCACCACCTGGGTGGCTAGTCACTCATCGACGTCAAGGTCTACATAGAACCCATCGGAGGGGGCGGTGTTGTCGTCTGAAAACAGTAATTAAGCAAACATGAGTACAAAGGTACTCAGCAAGTCTTACATCAGAACCTACTATACATGCTTATTCTCAAGAAGGTGGTGGGGTTAATGCAGTAAGCCAGCTTTGACTCTTGGCTAAGCTATCCTACGGAACTCCACCAGTAAAATAGTTTTCGCACACGAGTCCACTACTCACCAACACAATACTCCACCGGGGATCCTCCCTCGTCATCCTACGAGAGGGCCATCCTCGGTACTCACACTTATCTTGAGTCTTTTAGTAGTATCCATTAACTTGTCTATGAACTGTATAGGCAACCAAGTAGTCCTTTACCGCGGACACGGCTATTCGAATAGTTTTATACCATGCAGGGGTGTACTTCTTCATACATGCTTTCACCACTTATCGCCGTTTACACGACATGTACTCGGCAACCTTCAAGCGGAAGCCCAGCAAGGGTGTCGGCCATGGCCTACCTAAACACTTAAGTCTCTAGTCCAAGTTTATCGCCTATCCAGGTTCCATCCGCAGGGAGTCCGGCCGAGGTTTCCACATACGGCCCCGAACAATGTGAACAGGGTTCCCGAGACACCAAACGGGTGACTCGGTACACTGTGCCACGGTGTATCTACCACAACATAGCCCACCCCTAGGGTCAGCGCTACGCACGGCCGCCAATACATAACCTACAAACACCAGAAACTATTTGCAACTTCTGGACAGAGTACTAGGGTGATTAAGAAGCCGAGAGGGTCCATTGGTTTCGGGCCCAATGTACGGTAGTAACTGCATCATAAATCACACATACAGATCTCAGTTCTTATGGACGGCCTCAATGAAACAACCCACCATGTACTCCTACATGGCCTCTCATCGATACCTTTACCAAAACATGTTCAACACATCCCTCACATTACCGGCATAAGCATTTCACTCTAGCCCATCACCCAGATGAACCAGACCTGACACAACTCTAAGCATAGCAGGCATATCAAGGTAGGAATCACATACATGGCTCAATCAACTCCTACACATGCTAGTGGGTTTCATCTAGTTACTGTGGCAATGACAGGTCATGCAGAGGATAAGGGTTCAACTACCGTAGCACACAGCAGTTTGAATCGCGTTGTCTTAATGCAGTAAACAAGAGCAGAAGCGAGAACATGGGTTTGTATCGGAATGATCAATGGGTTGCTTGCCTGATGGAGTGGTAGTGGGATACTGCCCTTCAGTTGGATACTCGTGAATATCCTCGGAGGCAGAACCTACCACGAAGAACACATCGGAACACAATCAACACATGACGATATGCAACAATATGATGCATGCTATGACATGGCAATATGAATGTGTCTTGGCCTAATGCAAGCTATAACAGAAAGGAATGTGCTTATTTGAATCAAAGATTCAACTATTAGCTTATTAAACATGGCTTTAATAGTGCATTTCCTTATTCTGCTTAAACAGCAAGGTAAACTTGTTTTGTCATGCATGAAACCATTACAGATGGATAGATTGAATTTTTCTGATCATTTTTCATATATAAATCTTTGCATTTGGAGCTATGGTTGATTTTCTATGATTTTTAGAAGTTTTGACTATTTTCTGGAATTTCCTGTATAAGAATAATTCCAGTAATTTAATTACTGCGTTAGCATTCCGTTAGGGTGACGTCAGTGGTCAATGGGGACGTCTAGGTCAAACCTGACTGGGGGGTCCTGCGTGTCAGTAGTTAATTAAGCTAATTATTTTTAATTAAAACTAATCTGATTTAGTTAACAGAGGGGGCCCACTTGTCATTGACTCAGGGGAGTCAAACTGGGGTCAAACCCCTGGTCAGAGGGGCTAATCCCGCCGGCGACTCGATGCCGGCGAGGCCCGAGACGGTGGCGCGGCTCAGAAAACGCCCATAGGGCACGAGCGAGGCCGTTCTTGGGCTCGTTGGAGAGCTCTTGCAGGCGCGCATCTAGTGGTGGTGGAGGCCGGGCCTATGGTGGCCGGAGACAACGACGGCGAGCTCCAAGGCGGCAGCCGGAGTTCAGGCGGGGTTGGTTTCGAGGCTATGGTGCACGGGAGAAGGAGCTGGTGGTG
Organism: Triticum aestivum; assembly: GCF_018294505.1. NCBI lineage: Eukaryota > Viridiplantae > Streptophyta > Magnoliopsida > Poales > Poaceae > Triticum > Triticum aestivum. Next base: position 449,461,148 of record NC_057812.1, on the reverse strand, counting down.
GCTACGGGTTCCTGGTGCTGCGCTAAGCACAACGGCGAGCTTGGCCTCGAGTCACTGTGGCTCTGGCCACGACGGCGCCATGGCCGGCGGCGGGGAGCTCTCGGGTGCGGTGGAAATGGCGGCTACAGAGGCCAAACGAGCATGGGAGCTAGGGGAAAAGGAAGAGGAGCTCACTGCGGGGTCGGAGAGGGGGTCAGCGAGCTCGGGGAGGTCCTGACGGCGGCGAATCGACCGGAGATGGCTCGGGTGCCCGAGGTTGAAGACGAGGGCGAAGACAGCGTTCGGCGGTGTTTGGGGTCGCGTGGGTCGGCGGAGAGGTCCAAGGTGACGAGGCGGAGCTATTGGGCTCGTCGGAGGGGCGAGGGGGTGGCTCTGGTGGCAACTACGGCGATCGGCGGCGAGCAACGCGCTCGGCCATCGCGGGGAAGAGTGAGGAAGATGAGGGGGAGAGTGAGGCAGGATGAGAGGGGAACGTGGGGTCGCGTGGCACCCCTAGACGTCTCTGGGACGTCGGCAGAAGCAGGAGGTGGCCGGCGTGTGGCCGCGGACGCCGGCCACGCGCTCCGCGTCCTTCTGGCGGGAGGTGGACGACGACTGGTATCCAGTCGGCTGGGCCGAGCCAGGTGGGCTGAGCCAGCACAGGTAAGGCCCAGGTAGCTTCCCTCTCTCTCTCTTTTTTTTATTTGTTTCTGTTTTTCTAATTAACTGCAACGGTTGGGCTTTAAATAAAATACTAAACGTTTCCAAAAATCCTGAAAATAATTGTGGGCTCTGTTTAGAATATTTCCAACAGCAAACATTTATTTGCAGAATTATTTGAGCATTTAAATTATTTTATAGCATTTAAATGCCCAAATTCAAATACTTATGATTTAATTCAATGACCTTCTATTGACCTAGAAAATTGTGCACCAATTTTGCCAGAGGTTTTAACCCAAGACAAAGAGGGTGAACTTTTTAGAAGGGCATTTCAAGTTCATTGAAAATAATTTTAGTAAACCCTAGTTGTTTCCAGGGGGTGTTGGGGGTTTCTACTTTCCCCATTTCAAATTTAAGAGAAATTTAAACATGATGCACACTCTAATGCTTGAACTAGCTAGGGTGTGACAACTCACCCCCACTCAAAAGAATCTCGTCCCGAGATTTAGGATCCTTTGGGAAGAAGGTGGGGTACTCGAGTCGAAGACGATCCTCCCTTTCCCAAGTGGCTTCTTTCTCGGAATGGTGTGACCATTGAACCTTGAGAAACTTGATATTCTGACGTCGAGTGGTACGCTCGGCTTGATCAAGGATACGAACGGGATATTCCCGATAGGAGAGGTTATCTTGTAGATCAAGCGTTTAGTGGTCCACTCCACGGATAGGATCCCGCGAAGCAACGCCTGAGTTGTGAAACATGGAAGACATCGTGAACTCTGGAAAGATGCAGAGGTAGTTCCAATTGGTAGGCAACTTCTCCTCATTTGGCAAGAATGCGAAAGGGTCCAATGTAACAAGGAGCCAATTTGCCTTTGATACCGAAATGATGGGTTCCCTTTAACGGAGTAACCCAAAGGTAAGCCTTCTCGTCGACTTCATAAATCATAGGCTTATGTTTACGATCATATTGACTCTTTTGACGAGATTGGGCTGTTTTCAATTTCTCACGAATAACGCGAACCTGCTCTTCTGCTTCCTGAATCATATCCGGGCCAAAGAGTTGTCTTTCCCCGGTTTCTGACCAGTTAAGAGGCGTTCGACATTTTCGTCCATAAAGAACTCCGAAAGGAGCCTTGCCTAAGCTAGCTTGATAACTATTGTTATAAGCAAACTCCGCGAAGGGAAGGCATTTCTCCCAATTCATTCTGAACGAGATGATAGAAGCTCGGAGCATATCTTCCAGAATTTGATTGACTCGCTCTACTTGACCACTTGATTGAGATGGAAGGCGGTACTAAAAGAGAGACGAGTCCCATAGCATTTTGGAAACTTTCCCAAAATCGAGAGGTGAAGAGACTCCCACGGTCTGAGTTAATTTCCAATGGAACACCATGAAGAGACACTATTCGGGAGATGTATAAATCGGCTAGCTGGCTAGTGGTGATACTCTCACAAACAGGTAGGAAATGGGCTACTTTGGAAAGTCGGTCGATCACGACGAAGATGGCATTATTCCCTCTCTTGGTTCTGGGAAACCCAGTGATGAAATCCATACTGATTTTATCCCATTTCCATTCAGGGATAGCCAAAGGTTGAAGAGTGCCAGCAGGCCATTGATGCTCTGCTTTAACACGATGACAAACGTCGCAATTAGCAATGTATTGAGCGATTTCTCTCTTCATCCTAGTCCACCAAAACCTCTGGCGTAGGTCTTGATACATTTTGGTACTACCGAGATGAATGGTGAGAGGGGATTCATGAGCTTCCTTAAGGATCAGCCGCCTCAGGTTTCGTGCCTTTGGAACCACTAGGCGATTCCCAAAGTATACGACACCTTGATCATCAATGGAGAAACAATTCGCGACTCCTTTCTTAATGTTTCTCTTAATACGGGAGATTCCCGGATCTACCTTCTGTGCCTTGATGATCTGATCCGTAAGGGTAGGTTTCGCCACCAGGGTGGATAGGAATCCTCGAGGAACAATGTGAAGATTTAGCTTACGAAATTCCTCATGGAGAAATGGTTGACTTTGTTGTAACATCAGGTTCTTACAATAGGATTTACGACTTAGCACATCAGCCATGACATTGGCTTTGCCCGGGGTGTAAGTTATTCCTAAGTCGTAATCCGAGATCAACTCAACCCAACGTCTTTGCCTAAGATTCAAATCTGGTTGGGTGAAGATATATTTCAAACTTTGGTGATCGGTGAAGATCTCGCAACGATTACCCAGAAGGTAATGTCGCCAGGTTTTAAGTGCATGGACTACAGCTGCAAGCTCTAGATCATGGGTGGGATAATTTTCCTCATGTGGGTGTAATTGCCGTGAAGCATAGGCAATTACCTGACGATCTTGCATGAGTATGAAACCTAGTCCTTGTCGCGAGGCGTCGCAATAGATAATAAAGTCCTTGGAGAAATCTGGTGGTACTAGTACGGGAGCAGATGTCAGGCGTCTTTTCAGTTCCTGAAAACTGAACTCGCACTGTGGAGTCCACTCGAACTTTTTATCTTTCTTGAGGAGTTCAGTTAGAGGCTTAGCAACCTTGGAGAAATTCTCGACGAAGCGGCGGCAATAGCTCGCTAAGCCAAGGAAGCTCCGAACTTGCTTGACCGTCTCAGGTGGAGTCTAATCAAGGACGGCTTGAACTCGCTCGGGATTGACAGCAATACCCTTACCAGAAATTACATGGCCTAGATAGGTCACTTCTGGCAACCAAAATTCACACTTGGAGAATTTGGCATAAAGGCGATGCTCTCGAAGTTTCATCAATACCAGCCTTAGATGTTCGGCATGTTCCTCTTCATTCTTGGAGTAGACGAGTATGTCATCGAGGTATAGTACAACGAATTTATCCAAGTACTCCATGAAAACCGAGTTCATTAACCGGGACAAGGTGGCTGGGGCATTGGTTAAACCGAAGGACATAACGGTGTACTCGTATTGGCCATAACGAGTAACAAAGGCCGTTTTGGGAATGTCCCCGTTTCTGATTTTGATTTGATGGTAGCTCAACCTCAGATCCATCTTGGAAAAGACTGAGGATCTAGCGAGCTGATCATACAGATCGTTGATCCTGGGAAGCGGATATTTGTTCTTGATGGTGACCAAATTGACAGGTCGGTAATCCACAACCATTCGATCCGTTCCATCCTTCTTCTTAACGAACAGGACGGGGCAAGCCCAAGGAGAGGAACTAGGACGGATGAAACCCTTTTTCAAGGACTCATCGAGTTGGTTCTTAAGCTCGGCTAGTTCTAAGGGTGCCATCTTGTAGGGTCTTCTAGAAATTGGAATGGTTCCTGGAACAAGGTCTATCACAAACTCGACATCCCTGTCAGGTGGAACACCTGGCAGTTCTTCTAGAAAGACATCCAGAAAGTCTCGGACTACCGGAATGTCCTCAAGGTCTGGAAGGGGGTTGGCATTTAAGGAGTAAAGCTGACGCTTGGCCACTCGAGTTAAGACATTGACTGTCTTGCCCGATGGGTGAGTAAGTTGAACGGTTCTAGTGGCACAATCGATCTTAGCATAATGATCTGACATCCAATCCATACCCAAGATGATGTTTATGTCTGTGGACTTGAGAGCTATTAATGATGCAAGGAAGACAATTCTATCGACAAGAATTTTGTTCCCATGGCTTACTCTAGAAGTTTGCCATTTGGAACCCGGAGTTTGAATTACCATGGAAGTGGGCATGTCACAGAATGTCGTGTTGTGCAATCGAGCATAGTTCTCGGATATAAATGAATGAGATGCTCCAATATCAAAAAGAATAGATGCCGGATGGCAGTTAACAAGGAGTGTACGAAGGACGACGTTGGGATCCTCATGAGCCTCCTCGGCTGAAACATAGTTGACATGGCCACGGGCAGTAGTGACCGGCTTGGAGTAGAATGTCTTTCCCCCGGGCTTACCACGGCCAACAGACTTTCCAGTTTGAATGGGGTTGTTGTTCTAGGGACACTCTCGACTATAGTGACCCGGCTCTCCACACTTAAAGCATGTCACCACAGTGGGGCGTGGAGCAGCATTAGCAGCGGGGCCACCATAGGGCTTGGGCGGTGCAAATTGCTGGTTGGGACGAGGCGCCTCAAAGGATGGCCTCGGGATGAACCTGGGTGGCAGTGCCGTGCTTGGAATCCACACCCAGCGCTTCTGAGTTCCAGAGCCGGATGAAGAGCCAAAATCACATGAGTGCTTGCGTGAAGCGTCATAATCAGTCTGGCCTGTCTCAGCACTGATGGCTTTATTGACCAACTTCTGAAAGGAGGTGCACTCGTGCAGACGAAGATCGCGGTGAAGCTCAGGGCTAAGTCCCTTGCGGAACCTTGCCTGCTTCTTAGCGTCAGTAGATACCTCTTCAGGGGCATAGCGTGCCAGATTCCCAAATTCACGACTATATGCATCCACAGTCAGTCTTCCTTGGGTGAAGTTGCAGAACTCCTCCCTCTTGCGATCCATGAGACCTTCCGGGATGTGATGCTCACGGAAAGCCTCACTGAATTCATCCCAAGTAGTGATTTGGCCGACCGGGCGCATAGCTTCGAAGTTTTCCCACCAAAGGCTAGCAGGGCCTTCGAGGTGATAGGCAGCATAAGTAACCTTGTCGGCTTCGGCTACATTGGCAGAACGTAGCTTGTGAGTGATGCTGCGAAGCCAGTCATCCGCGTCGAGGGGTTCGACAGAATGGTTAAACTTTGGTGGGTACAACTTGATGAAGTCATTGATTGACACCAAGTCATTTCGCGGATGGCGTGCAGTGTTCTGTTCAATCCGCTCAAGCAGGAGGTTAGTCTCACGCTTGTTTCTTTCCGCCTCCAGCATCACTTCGGCTAGAGAAGGCGGGTGAGGCAGATTTTCACCCCTAGCTGCACTGGCTTACCCCTGCTCCGAGGCAGCAGGGTTGCTGCATGTGTTGACCATCCTAGGAGAAAAACAATACAATGGTTTAGATAAGGATGGTTCAAACTTAGCAAGGAAGTGCAGAATGTAATGGATAACACGGAATGCAGAGATGTTCATCCGTATGTCATGGTAATATAAAACTGACATATATATACCATCGGTCATACACATCATACATAGTTTAGTACAAGCCCATGCTACAGTACAACTATGATGAAAGACGTTACATGTCATCGGAGGCATTCCAAGCTCCTATACATTATTTGTCTACACCTTCGGAATTGACTACACGCCAAGTCATATTCCGCAAGTCACGCAGGACAGTGGAGATACAACTATTACAATACTAGTGATACTACTAGTAACTCAGACAGCTCCGTAGTAGTCCTCATAGAAGTCACCTCCATAGCCTGGAAGTTCAACGTGACCATCCGGGAACAGACGGTCCTGAGGAGCCTGTGGACCATAGGGGCTAGGATGAGGTCTTGGACCAACAAACGGTGGCCTGCGGGGACCACGGGGTGGGGTGATGCCTCCCACATCACGCCAATCCACCATGTCTGGCAGAGCTGATCTCACAGGATACAGATCCCTTGTATCCATACATCCAGCTTGCACCGCAGGTGCAAACCGAGTCAATGTGGCCCAATGATCAGCACGGGTATTGAAAAGCTCCAGCCTCAAGGCCCGATTCTCTCGGTCCTTATCTTCGAGCATCTCAGCAGTGGTACGAGTTAATGAGTCCTCCTGAGTGGAGTCAGCATAGATAGCCTGAAGATACCCTTGCGCTCCCGGAAGTGAAGTTGGCATGTAATGGAAGTCGGTGTTCCGAAGCAGGCCAGTCCGGACTCGCATAATGGTCATCATGGAATAGGCAGCATCCTGCACAGCCATCTCAACAGTAACCCCGAGTCCATAGGAATAGTGAAGGGGCTCGATAGATCCAGGATAAGAAGGAAATATCCTGACGATGCAGAAATATTGGCTTTGATTAAAGTCGCGGAATTGCTCTTCAACGGTGTATTCGGGATACCAACGGTAACCCGTCTCGATCATTACCCGGACTAACATAGCAGTATGACCGGGCACGTCGAGGCACCGGGTCAGGCGAACCACTTGGTTTTGAGCACGGTTGGCCATCTGAAAGCACAACCACAATGCAAAGACATCAGAATTTCTAGGGAAAATTGGACAGCATAACAGCTGTAAATGCTCAGAAAAAGATTTGAGACATCCACAACAGTTCGCAATACCACTCAACAACATCATATCAAGGTTCTGATCCAATTAGCAACATACTAAGAATAGTAGAAACTGAACTAGGACTTGTAACAACAATCCTATAAGCTACTACAGATTAGTAACACGTGAACCTGATAGAAGAAGAGAGCCTAGTCCTTAACCCATGTTGAATGAGAAGAGAATGACTCAGATCAGAGGCATAGGGTAAAGGAGTAAAAGAGCCTTACGTTCCCTCCCACAATCAATTCCCCTACATATAACTAAGCATTTCTAGACTCGACATCGACCAGTTTGGCTCAACGAACCTACAGGCAGTCCGGCTCTGATGCCAACACTGTCAGGACCCCGATTCCAAGCCACATCGATCTAGCCGGTAACACCTCATATCACTTTGCGGCCTCACGCACGGTATCCCACGGGTGTCGCCTTACTATGGCCCGGGACCGTTTGCGCCTTTTGGCTCACGTATATGATAGTGTCGCTAGCATCCATATGACAGAGAACCCGGGCCGACATGGCTAGTCGTGAACCCAAAGCGACACAGACCTATGGAGACAGGCATACATGAATCACATCGAGCATGTCGGTCATCAGCGAGTGATTCCGGGCTGTAGCACTGGGCTAACAGGACTCTGGGGAACCCGGGCTGTAGCAGGCTAGGCAGGACTCCAGAAGTCACCGCGTGACATTTCCCCAAAGGGATAGACATAGGAACGAAGTGAAACACATGCCGGCCAGTCAAGTGTCCTGAACAGTAGTGCTGGGCTAGCAGGACTCCGGTGTAACGGGCTGTAGCGGACTACTATGGCTCAAGGAACACTAGACTACATTTCCCCATAAGAAAGGCTGCCAAGGATAAACAACTAGATTGTCGGATCCCACTCATACCAAGCATTTCAATCATACACACAATATGCCCGATATGAGTACATACAACATGGCATCACAACAAAACTCTACAACTCAAGTACTTTATTTAAAGGCTCCAGGGAGCCATACATAACATGTTCATACAGATAGGGGTCACATGACCCGACACTCAAGTCATACAAACATACAAGCACATGCGGAAGCAACTAGTCTGAGTACAGACTCTAGAAAGAAAGAAGGCTTCTCGAAGCCTGTCTATCTACATAGGGCCCTCCATGGCCAGGATCACCACCTGCATGGCTAGTCACTCGTTGATGTCAAGGTCTATGTAGAACCCATTGGAGGGGGCGGTGTTGTCGTCTGAAAACAGTAATTAAGCAAACATGAGTACAAAGGTACTCAGCAAGTCTTACATCAGAACCTACTATACATGCTTATTCTCAAGAAGGTGGTGGGGTTAATGCAGCAAGCCAGCTTTGACTCTTGGCTAAGCTATCCTACGGAACTCCACCAGTAAAATAGTTTTCGCACACGAGTCCACTACTCACCAACACAATACTCCACCGGGGATCCTCCCTCGTCATCCTACGAGAGGGACATCCTCGGTACTCACACTTATCTTGAGTCTTTTAGTAGTATCCATTAACTTGTCTATGAACTGTATAGGCAACCAAGTAGTCCTTTACTGCGGACGTGGCTATTCGAATAGTTTTATACCCTGCAGGGGTGTACTTCTTCATACACGCTTTCACCACTTACCGCTGTTTACACGACATGTACTCGGCAACCTTCAAGCGGAAGCCCAGCAAGGGTGTCGGCCATGGCCTACCTAAACACTTAAGTCTCTAGTCCAGGTTTATCGCCTATCCAGGTTCCATCCGCAGGGAGTCCGGCCGAGGTTTCCACACACGGCCCCGAAGGATGTGAACAGGGTTCCCGAGACACCAAACGGGTGACTCGGTACACCGTGCCACGGTGTATCTACCGCAACATAGCCCACCCCTAGGGTCAGCGCTACGCACTACCGCCAACACATAACCTACAAACACCAGAAACTATTTGCAACTCCTGGACAGAGTACTAGGGTGATTAAGAAGCCGAGAGGGTCCATTGGTTTCGGGCCCAATGTACGGTAGTAACTGCATCTTAAATCACACATACAGATCTCAGTTCTTATGGACGGCCTCAATGAAACAACCCACCATGTACTCCTACATGGCCTCTCATCGATACCTTTACCAAAACATGTTCAACACATCCCTCACATTATCGGCATAAGCATTTCACTCTAGCCCATCACCCAGATGAACCAGACCTGACACAACTCTAAGCATAGCAGGCATATCAAGGTAGGAATCACATACATGGCTCAATCAACTCCTACACATGCTAGTGGGTTTCATCTAGTTACTGTGGCAGTGACAGGTCATGCAGAGGATAAGGGTTCAACTACCATAGCACACAGCAGTTTGAATCGCGTTGTCTTAATGCAATAAACAAGAGCAAAAGCGAGAACATGGGTTTGTATCGGAATGATCAATGGGTTGCTTGCCTGATGGAGTTGTAGAGGGATACTGCCCTTCAGTTGTGTACTCGTGAATATCCTCGGAGGCAGAACCTACCACGAAGAACACATCGGAACACAATCAACACATGACGATATGCAACAATATGATGCATGCTATGACATGGCAATATGAATGTCTCTTGGCCTAATGCAAGCTATAACAGAAAGGAATGTGCTTATTTGAATCAAAGATTCAACTATTAGCTTATTAAACATGGCTTTAATAGTGCATTTCCTTATTCTGCTTAAACAGCAAGGTAAACTTGTTTTGTCATGCATGAAACCATTACAGATGGATAGATTGAATTTTTCTGATCATTTTTCATATATAAATCTTTGCATTTGGAGCTATGGGTGATTTTCTATGATTTTTAGAAGTTTTGACTATTTTCTGGAATTTCCTGTATAAGAATAATTCCAGTAATTTAATTACTGCGTCAGCATTATGTCAGGGTGACGTCAGTGGTCAACGGGGACGTCCAGGTCAAACCTGACTGGTGGGTCCCGCGTGTCACTAGTTAATTAAGCTAATTATTTTTAATTAAAACTAATCTGATTTAGTTAACAGAGGGGGCCCACTTATCATTGACTCAGGGGAGTCAAACTGGGGTCAAACCCCTGGTCAGCGGGGCTAATCCCGCCGGTGACTCGACGCCAGCGAGGCCCGAGACGGTGGCGCGGCTCGGAAAACGCCCACAGGGCACGGGCGAGGCCGTTCTTGGGCTCGTTGGAGAGCTCTTGCAGGCGCGCATCTAGTGGTGGTGGAGGCCGGGCCTATGGTGGCTGGAGACAACGACGGTGAGCTCCAAGGCAGCGGCCGGAGTTCGGGCGGGGTTGGTTTCGAGGCTACGGTGCACGGGAGAAGGAGCTGGTGGTGGCTACGGGTTCCTGGTGCTGCGCTGAGAACAACGGCGAGCTTGGCCTCAAGCCACTGTGGCTCTGGCCACGACGGCGCCATGGACGGCAGCGGGGAGCTCTCGGGTGCGGTGAAAATGGCGGCTACAGAGGCCAAACGAGCACGGGAGCTAGGGGAAAAGGAAGACGAGCTCACAGCGGGGTTGGAGAGGGGGTCAGCGAGCTCGGGGAGGTCCTAACGGCGGCGAATCGACCGGAGATGGCTCGGGTGCCCGAGGTTGAAGACGAGGGCGAAGACGGCGTTCGACGGCGTTTGGGGTCGCGTGGGTCGGCGGAGAGGTCCAGGGCAACGAGGCGGAGCTATTGGGCTCGTCGGAGGGGCGAGGGGGTGGCTCTGGTGGCAACTACGGCGATCGGCGGCGAGGAACGCGCTCGGCCATCGCGGGGAAGAGTGAGGGAGACGAGGGGGAGAGTGAGGGAGGATGAGAGGGGAACATGGGGTCGCGTGGCACCCCTAGACGTCTCCGGGACGTCGGCAGAAGCAGGAGGTGGCCGGCGTGTGGCCGCGGACGCCGACCACGTGCTCCGCGTCCTTCTCGCGGGAGGAGGACGACGACTGGTAGCCAGTCGGCTGGGCCGAGCCAGGTGGGCTGGGCCAGCACAGGTAAGGCCCAGGTAGCTTCCCTCTCTCTCTTTTTTTATTTGTTTCTGTTTTTCTAATTAACTACAACAGTTGGGCTTTAAATAAAATACTAAACGTTTCCAAAAATCGTGAAAATAATTGTGGGCTCTGTTTAGAATATTTCCAACAGCAAACATTTATTTCCAGAATTATTTGAGCATTTAAATTATTCTATAGCATTTAAATGCCCAAATTCAAATACTTATGATTTAATTCAATGACCTTCTATTGACCTAGAAAATTGTGCACCAATTTTGCCAGAGGTTTTAATCCAAGACAAAGAGGGTGAACTTTTTAGAAGGGCATTTTAGGTTCATTGAAAATAATTTTAGTAAACCCTAGTTGTTTCTAGGGGGTGTTGGGGGTTTCTGCTTTCCCCATTTCAAATTTAAGAGAGATTTAAACATGATGCACACTCTAATGCTTGAACTAGCTAGGGTGTGACATTTGCTTGGAGAGTCTTTTATGATTTGAGTATTTTCTTGTTAGTCTACACAATCATCCTTGCTTTACACACCTTTTGAGAGAGCCATACATGATTTGGAATTTGATAGATTACTACAGACTGTTCTGTTTTTGATAGATTCTGTTTTTCGTGTGTTGTTTGCTTATTTTGATGAATCTATGGCTAGTAAAATAGTTTATAAACCATAGAGAAGTTGGAATACAGTAGGTTTAACACCAATATAAATAAAGAATGGGTTCATTACAGTACCTTGAAGTGGTCTTTTGTTTTCTTTCGCTAACGGAGCTCCCGAGGTTTCCTAATTTAAGTTTTGTGTTGTGAAGTTTTCATGTTTTGGGTAAAGATTTGATGGATTATGGAACAAGGAGTTGAAAGAGCCTAAGCTTGGGGATGCCCATGGCACCCCCAAGCTAATCTAAGGACACCTAAAAGCCAAAGCTTGGGGATGCCCCGGAAGGCATCCCCTCTTTCGTCTACTTCTATCGGCAACTTTACTTTGAGCTATATTTTTATTCACCACATGATATGTGTTTTGCTTGTTGCGTCTTGTATTATTTGAGTCTTTATTTGTTAGTTTACCACAATCATCCTTGTTGTACACACCTTTTGATAGAGCCATACATGATTTGGAATTTTTTAGAATACTCTATGTGCTTCACTTATATCATTTGAGTTATATAGTTTTGCTCTAGTACTTCACTGATATCATTTAGAGCACGGTGGTGGAATTGTTTTATAGAAACTATTGATCTCTCATGCTTCACTTAGATAATTTTGAGAGTCTTAAATAGCATGGTAATTTTCTTAAATAATCCTAATATGCTTGGTATTCAAGAATAGTAAAAACTTTCTTATGAGTGTGTTGAATGCTATGAGAAGTTTGATGCTTGATAATTGTTTTGAGATATGAATATGGTGATATTAAAGTTGTGCTAGTTGAGTAGTTGTGAATTTGAGAATTACTTGTGTTAAGGTTTGTGATTCCCGTAGCATGCACGTATGGTGAACCGTTATGTGATGATGTCGGAGCATGATTTATTTATTGATTGTCTTCCTTATGAGTGGCGGTCGGGGACGAGCGATGGTCTTTTCCTACCAATCTATCCCCCTAGGAGCATGCGCGTAATACTTCGCTTGGATAACTTGTAGATTTTTGCACTAAGTATATGAGTTCTTTATGAATAATGTTGAGTCCATGGATTATATGCACTTTTCTTCCTTCCACCATTGCTAGCCTCTCTAATACCGTGCACCTTTCGCCGGTATCATACACCCACCATATACCTTCGTCAAAACAGCCACCATACCTACCTATTATGGCATTTCCATAGCCATTCCGAGATATATTGCCATACAACTTTCCACCGTTACGTTTATTATGACACACTCCATCATTGTCATATTGCTTAGCATGATCATGTAGTTGACATCGTATTTGTGGCAAAGCCACCGTTCATAATTCTTTCATACATGTCACTCATGAGTCATTGCATATCCCGGTACACCACCGGAGGCATTCATATAGAGTCATATTTTGTTCTAAGTATCGAGTTGTAATTGTTGAGTTGTAAGAAAATAAAAGTGTGATGATCATCATTATTAGAGCATTGTCCCAGTGAGGAAAGGATGATGGAGACTATGATTCCCCCACAAGTCGGGATGAGACTTCGGACGAAAAAATAAAGAAAAGAGAAAGAAAAGAGGCCATAAAAAAAGAGAACAGGCCCAAATAAAAAAATGAGAGCAAAAGAGAGAAGGGGCAATGCTACTATCCTTTTACCACACTTGTGCTTCAAAGTAGCACCATGTCTTCATAGTAGAGAGTCTCTCATTTCGTCACTTTCATATACTAGTGGGAATTTTCATTATAGAACTTGGCTTGTATATTCCAATGATGGGCTTCCTCAAAATGCCCTAGGTCTTCGTGAGCAAGCAAGTTGGATGCATACCCACTTAGTTTCTTTTTGAGCTTTCATATACTTACAGCTCTAGTGCATCCGTTGCATGGCAATCCCTACTCACTCACATTGATATCTATTGATGGGCATCTCCATAGCCCGTTGATACGCCTAGTTGATGTGAAACTATCTTCTCCATTTTTGTCTTCTCCACAACCACCATTCTGTTCCACTAATAGTGCTATATCCATGGCTCACGCTCATGTATTGCGTGAAGATTGAAAAAGTTTGAGAATGTCAAAAGTATGAAACAATTGCTTGGCTTGTCATCGGGGTTGTGCATGATTTAAATACTTTGTGTGGTGAAGATAGAGCATAGCCAGACTATATGATTTTGTAGGGATAACTTTCTTTGGCCGTGTTATTTTGAGAACACATGATTGCTTTGTTAGTATGCTTGAAGTATTATTATTTTTATGTCAATATTAAACTTTTATCTTGAATCTTTCGGATCTGAATATTCATACCACAAGTAAGATGAATTACACTAAAATTATGCCAAGTAGCATTCCACATCAAAAATTCTGTTTTTATCATTTACCTACTCGAGGACGAGCAGGAATTAAGCTTGGGGATGCTTGATACGTCTCCAACGTATCTATAATTTTTGATTGCTCCATGCTATACTATCTAGTGTTTTGGACATTATTGGGCTTTATTATCCACTTTTATATTATTTTGGGGACTAACCTATTAACCGGAGGCCCAGCCCAGAATTGTTGTTTTTTTTGCCTATTTTAGGGTTTTGAAGAAAAGGAATATCAAACGGAGTCCAAACGGAATGAAACCTTCGGGAACGTGATTTTCTCACCGAACATGATCCAGGAGACTTGGACCCTACGTCAAGAAACAAAGGAGGAGGCCACGAGGTAGGGGCGCGCCTACCCCCCCCCCCCAGGTGCGCCCTCCACCCTCGTGGGGCCCCTGTTGCTCCACCGACATACTCCTTCCTCCTATATATACCTATGTACCCCCAAACGATCAAATACGGAGCCAAAACCCTAATTCCACCACCGTAACTTCCTGTATCCACGAGATCCCATCTTGGGGCCTGTTTCGGAGCTCCGCCGGAGGGGGCATCCATCACGGAGGGCTTCTACATCAACACCATAGCCTCTCCGATGAAGTGTGAGTAGTTGACCTCAGACCTTCGGGTCCATAGTTATTAGCTAGATGGCTTCTTCTCTCTTTTTGGATCTCAATACAATGTTCTCCCCCTCTCTTGTGGATATCTATTCAATGTAATCTTCTTTTTGTGGTGTATTTGTTCAGACTGGTGAATTGTGGGTTTATGATCAAGATTATCTATGAATAATATTTGAATCTTCTCTGAATTCTTTTATGTATGATTGGTTATCTTTGCAAGTCTCTTTGAATTATCAGTTTGGTTTGGCCAACTAGATTGATCTTTCTTGCAATGGGAGAAGTGCTTAGCTTTGGGTTCAATCTTACGGTGTCCTTTCCCAGTGACAGTAGGGGCAGCAAGGCACGTATTGTATTGTTGCCGTCGAGGATAACAAGATGGGTTTTTTATCATATTGCATGAATTTATCCCTCTACATCATGTCATCTTGCTTAAGGCGTTACTCTGTTTTCATGAACTTAATACTCTAGATGCATGCTGGATAGCGGTCGATGAGTGGAGTAATAGTAGTAGATGCAGGCAGGAGTCGGATGCCTATATACATGATCATACCTAGATATTCTCATAACTATGCTCAATTCTATCAATTGCTCAACAGTAATTCGTTCACCCACCGTAAGATACTTATCCTCTTGAGAGAAGCCACTAGTGAAACCTATGGCCCCCGGGTCTATCTTCATCATATTAATCTTCCAATACTTAGTTATTTCCTTTGCTTTTTTACTTTGCTTTTATTTTACTTTGCATCTTTATCATAAAAATACCAAAAATATTATCTTATCATATCTATCAGATCTCACTCTCGTAAGTGACCGTGAAGGGATTGACAACCCCTTATCGTTTTGGTTGCGAGGAGTCATTTGTTTTGTGCAGGTACTAGGGACGCGCGCGCAACCTCTGGATTGATACCTTGGTTCTCAAAAACTGAGGGAAATACTTACGCTACTTTGCTGCATCATCCTTTCCTCTTCAAGGAAATCCAACGCAGTGGTCAAGAGGTAGCACACTACCGCTCGACCACCGCCCATGGGGGTGACTCCCCTCTGGTCCAAGGCGGTTGTTGAGCGGTAGGGAAGCGTTTGGTTCGGTTATTCCCAATGACCGGTAGTACCGTTGCGGTGCCCGGTTGTACCGCGTGCTAGGGTTTCAGCAGCATACCCGTGATTCCTGGTTGTACCAGGGAGAAGAGCGGTTGTACCGCTGCAGTGTAAAAACTGATGTAACGGTTGGATCTCAGGGTTTCCTATATAAAGGGGGTTCTTCCACCTACCCTCTTCACCTCTTGCCTCCCTCTCTCCACCATTAATGCCCTTCAAGATTTCTTGCTCGATGTCTCTCTCTAGCCAATCAAACTTGTTGATTTGCTAGGGATTGAAGGAGGAGACCTAGATCTACACTTCCACCAATGGATATTTGATTCCCCCATACTTTCTTATGTGGATTTTGTTACTCTTGGGTGTTTGAGCACCCTAGATGGTTGAGGTCACCTTGAATCCATATTCCATTGTGGTGAAGCTCCGTGGTTTCGTTGGGAGCCTCCAATTCGGTTGTGGAGAGAGCCCCAACCTTGTTTGTAAAGGTATTGCTTCCGTGTTCACGGGCACCAATAGTGGAATCATGGCATCTCGCATTGTGTGAGGGCGTGAGGAGAATACGGTGGCCCTAGTGGCTTCTTGGGGAGCATTGTGCCTCCACACCGCTCCAAAGGAGACGTACTTCCTCTCAAAGGGAAGGAACTTCGGTAACACATCCTCGTCTCCATCGGTTCCACTCTTGGTCATCTCTTACCTTTACTTGTGCAGCCTTATATTGTGTGAGAAGTGACTTAATAGTTTCTCTCATGAAAATATTATCAGACTAACATATTTGATGGTGTTATATTCAATATGCATGTACATGCGTAGTCTAATAAGAGTTATTTTGCATGGAAAAAGGGGAAATATTTAGTTTGATAATGTAGGATCGAAAGTATGTCTAGAGGGGGTGATTAGACTACTTGACCAAATAAAAATCTAGCCTTTTCCCAATTTTAAGTCTTGGCAGATTTTAGCAGCTTAGCATTAGTCAAGCAATCAACCTACACATGCAAGTCTAAGAGTATAGCAGTGGAATGTAAAACATTGCACATGAAGGTAAAGGGAGGAGTTTGGAGGGAGGAAATGCAATGTAGACATGGAGATTTTTGGCGTGGTTCCGATAGGTGGTGCTATCGTACATCCGCGTTGATGGAGACTTCAGGTAACGGTTGCGCGAGTCCATGGAGGGCTCCACCCACGAAGGGTCCACGAAGAAGCAACCATGTCTATCCCACTATGGCCATCGCCCACGAAGGTCTTGCCTCACTAGGGTAGATCTTCACAAAGTAGGCGATCTCCTTGCCCGTACAAACTACTTGGTTCAACTCCACAATCTTTAAGGAGGCTCCCAAGTGACACCTACCCTAGGTAGATAGCTTCATCATTAGCCCCTGAATGGTTCAGGGTTCGAGTGGATAAGGAGTTGAAAATACTTCCGACTCAATTTTTACGCTTCGGAAGCGTCTTGTTAGGATCAACGAACAACATGATGGCTTCGACTTCTTTTTCAGTCGTCTTGATCCATTCTTAGTTTGTCGAATGAACTTTTTCTGGTAAGTTCTGAGTGTTGATATGAAAGAAATCTTTAGTCTGACAGGTTGCTCTGCAGTTCCCGGATCTTACGGGATTCAATTTTTTGGGAAACGCGCGGGACGGAGGAGGCCGCAGTAATTGGGATGGATTAGGCAGGGGCGCCTCGATCACCGCGCCGCCTTTTTCGCCATGTACCGAGCGGGCGAAAGTTGCGCGATTTGACATGATTGCCCCGGCCCAGTCGTCGGTCAATCGGAAATGACTCCATATAAGACGTCGGGCTGGGGGATTTTGCACAGTGCGCCTCAGATTCTCCTTCTTCCTCCTCTGCTCCTCCACTGCTCCCGTCTCCACTCTCGGCGCCACCGCCCACCTCGAGCCCATTCCGCCGTAATGGGGAAGGACAAGACCGCCACCCAGGAGCGTACGAAGAAAGCGACAGCAAAGGCGAAGGGGAAGAAGACGAGCCAGGGCGGGTCATCGTCGAGATCTGCTCTGCCGCGCGGCTGGATCCAGGGTGACTGGATCCGGTCGACCATCGTGAAGGAGGACATGGAGGATCTGGTGGACGGAGGACTGATTGCCCATGAATCCTGGCGGCTTCCGGGGGACGAGACTGAGCCGCATGCACAAGAGGGTGAGTGTGTCCTGCTTGCCATCCATGTCGACCATGAATTTTCCTTGCCTCCCCATCCTTTCTTCCGAGGGTTTCTGAATTTCTTCGGGGCTCAACTTCATCACTTCTCCCCCAACACTATCACATATCTAGCTGCCTATGTCTCCATGTGCGAGAATTTTCTGGGATGTCGACCACATTGGGGTCTGTTCAAGCACATTTTCACCTGCCGCTCCGAGTCGGTAAAGAAAGCCAATCTGAGTGATGAGAGGACACATGTGATTCAGATGTGTGGGGGTTTAGGGATCCAAATGAGAAACAAAAGCACTTTCCCTGCCATGATTCTTCCCGATTCCGGCAGGGGGTGGCAGTCGACCTGGTTCTACTGTAAGGATGAACCGACTCCTGGCCAGTCGACTGGTCTCCCTCCGTATTCCACTGACCGAGTAGAGAAGCCTTCTTCGTTGAGAGTGACTCCAAAGGAGAAAGAGGAGGTTGCTATGTTGGTCGAGCGAGTGGTACAACTTGTCCGTGATGGCGTGACCGGTATGGATTTACTAGAATCTTTCATGTGTCGACGCATTCAACCTCTCCAAGCTCGTGACCACCCAATGTGGTTGTACTCGGGCGTTGAGGACACCACTCAGATCCATCCGGAAGCAGTCAGTGCAGAGACGATGGAGTTATGGCTGCAAGGCATCACTGGGAATAAGGACAACCCCATGGGGTCTAGAAGGGTTCTCCCACTCGACAACACCACTTAGCCAGACAAGGTTTGTTTCTTTCCTTCTGAGTATGTTTTGCTCTGACATGCGTTACCTTTGGAGATTGACAAATATCCACTCGACTCTATCCTTTGCAGACCTTCACTGAACTGTACTTGATGCCCAACGGAGAACAAGAGCAAGAGGGAGAGGTGAGTGGGGGTGACAGTGGCGACTGGCACTCAGACAGGGATGGGGACAAGGAGAGCGAAGACTCAAGCAGTGGCGAGGAAGTTGACTCTCCGCCTCGGACAGAGAGGCGCTCCAAGCAGAGGCAGGACCCAGCAAGAACTCAGGGCAAAACGACTCCTCTGACTGGTCAGCCTTTAAAGCGCACTCGGACGACTTCCCCTATGCTGACTGAGAAGGCTCCAAAGTAGCAAAAAGTTGCAGAACCAAAGCCTCGGAAGACCCTGCCCAAGATCAAGATCAATGTCCCTGTCGCTTCTGTGTAAGTGTCTTGCATCTACTTTTCAATCGAGGATTTGTGTTGTCGACTCTCTTTCTCATTTGTCCGAGTGAATGTTGAAACTTGCAGAGCTGCTACTTCTGGGACTTCTGCTTACAAGGATGGTGATGAGGATGTAGAAGACATGGTCACTTCTAACCCGGGTATGACTTTTGCAAACTTGTCTTTGTTTTCTCAGCCATCTTGTTGACCGACTGAATTCCGACGACTAACTCTTTTTGCAGCTCCTCCCCATGTCATTGATCTTCTGGATGACGACGAGGATGTGCCGCTGAGGCCCAGGAGGAATAAGAAGGCATCAACTGGCAAGACGTCCCAATCGGTGCCGGTGGCGGAGCCAGTGATTCAACAGCCTGAATATGTGACTCGAGCTTCTATTACTTTCGTTGCTCCAGTATTGAGTGAACGCCCCACATCATCGACCGCACTAGTGCTTGCTTCAACTATCCAGCCCCATGCCCCGGAACTTCAAGCTGTCGTGACTGAACCGTCAACCCCGTTCTTCACTACTCATCATGTTCCAGAAGACCAGGCAGGTGCCACTGCAAAAGCCATACGCCAAGCTAGCATAATGATGGAGCGGGTGAAGGTGGTGCATGAAAACAGTTAGGCTGCTTATGACGCCGGCGCGGCCCTTCGAGCCAATGTCCAGGTAAGTTGGCTTCTGATACGTCTCCAATGTACCTATAATTTTTTATTGTTCCATGCTATTATATTATCAACCTTGGATGCTTTATATGCATTTATATGTTATTTTATATGATTTTTGGGACTAACCTATTAACCTAGAGCCGAGTGCCAGTTTATGTTTTTTCCTTGTTTTAGAGTATCACAGAAAAGGAAAATCAAATGGAGTCCAATTGACCTGAAACTTCACGGAACTTATTTCTGGACCAGAAGAAGCCCACGGAGTATCAGAGTTGGACCAGGAGAGTCCCGGGCTGCCCACGAGGGTGGGGGGCGCGCCCACCCCCTGGGCGCCCCTTGCCTCATGGACAGCCCGGAGGTCCACCGACGTACTTCTTCCTCCCATATATACCCATATACCCTAAACACTTTGGGGAGCACAATAGATCGGGAGTTCCACCGCCAGAAGCCTTCGTAGTCACCGAAAACCAATCTAGACCCATTCCGGCACCCTGCCGGAGGGGCGAATCCCTCTCCGGTGGCTATCTTCATCATCCCGGTGCTCTCCATGATGAGGAGGGAGTAGTTCTCCCTCAGGGCTGAGGGTATGTACCAGTAGCTATGTGTTTGATCTCTCTCTCTCGTGTTCTTGAGGTGATACGATCTTGATGTATCACGAGCTTTGCTATTATAGTTGGATTTTATGATGTTTCTCCCCCTCTACTCTCTTGTAATGGATTGAGTTTTCCCTTTGAAGTAATCTTATCGGATTGAGTCTTTAAGGATTTGAGAACACTTGATGTATGTCTTGCGTGGGATACCCGTGGTGACAATGGGGTATTCTATTGATCCACTTGATGTATGTTTTGGTGATCAACTTGCGGGTTCCGCCCATGAACCTATGCATAGGGGTTGGCACACGTTTTCGTCTTGACTCTCCGGTAGAAACTTTGGGGAACTCTTTGAAGTTCTTTGTGTTGGTTGAATAGATGAATCTGAGATTGTGTGATGCATATCGTATAATCATACCCACGGATACTTGAGGTGACATTAGGGTTTTGGTTGATTTGTGTCTTAAGGTGTTATTCTAGTACGAACTCTAGGGCTGTTTGTGACACTTATAGGAATAGCCCAACGGATTGATTGGAAAGAATAACTTTGAGGTGGTTTCGTACCCTACCATAATCTCTTCGTTTGTTTTCCGCTATTAGTGACTTTGGAGTGACTCTTTGTTGCATGTCGAGGGATAGTTATATGATCCAATTATGTTATTATTGTTGAGAGAACTTGCACTAGTGAAAGTATGAACCCTAGGCCTTGTTTCAACGCATTGCAATACCGTTTGTGCTCACTTTTATCATCAGTTGCCTTGCTCTTTTTATAATTTCAGATTACAAAAACCTATATCTACTATCCATATACCACTTGTATCACCATCTCTTTGCCGAACTAGTGCACCTATACAATTTACCATTGTATTGGGTGTGTTGGGGACACAAGAGACTCTTTGTTATTTGGTTGCAGGGTTGCTTGAGAGAGACCATCTTCATCCTACGCCTCTTGAGCGAAATTTGCTACTGTCCTACAAACCTAAGCACTTGGAGGCCCAACAACGTCTACAAGAAGAAGGTTGTGTAGTATACATCAAGCTCTTTTCTAGCACCGTTGCCGGGGAGGTTAGCGCTTGATGGTATATCTTTAGATCTTGCAATCGAATCTTTTTGTTTCTTGTTTTATCACTAGTTTAGTTTATAAAAAGAAAATTACAAAAAAATGGAATTAAGTTTGCCTCATACGCTTCATCTTGTCAATATCTTTCGTGAGTATGATGGAAAGGAAAATTTATCCAAAGTGTTAGAAGAAGAATACATTAAAATGTTTGGCACTAAATCTTTGAATGATGAGGATGATTGCAATGTTGTTAGTATGAATTCCTTGAATATCCATGATGCTAATGATATGCAAAGCCACAAGCTTGGGGAAGCTATGTTTGATGAAGATGATATTTTTTGTCCCCCAAGTTTTGATGAGCAAATTTATTATGATGAAATCATGCCTCCTATCTATGATGATTATTGTGATGACACGTATGCTTTAAAGAATAATGATAACAATGAAACTTGTCATCTTGATTTCAATTTTCAATCCCATGATAGTTATTTTATTGAGTTTGCTCCCACTACTATTCATGAGAAGAAATTTGCTTATGTGGAGAGTAATAAAAATTCTATGCTTGTAGATCATGAAAAGAATTCTTTATGTGATGGTTATATTGTTGAATTCATTCATGATGCTACTGAAAATTATTATGAGGGAGGAATATATGCTTGTAGGAATTGCAATAATATCAAGTTTCCTCTCTATGTGCTGAAAATCTTGAAGTTATCCTTGTTTTACCTTCCTATGCAAGTTGATTCTTGTTCCCACAAGTTGTTTGCTCACAAAATCCCTATGCATAGGAAGTGGGTTAGACTTAAATGTGCTAGTCATATTCTTCATGATGCTCTCTTTATGTTTAAATTCTTATCTTTTATGTGAGCATCATTGAAATCATCATGCCTAGCTAGGGGCATTAAACAATAGCGCTTGTTGGGAGGCAACCCAATTTTATTTTTGTTCTTTACTTTTTGCTCATGTTTAGTAATAAATAATTCATCTAGACTCTGTTTAGATGTGGTTTTATGTCTTTAATTAGTGTTTGTGCCAAGTAGAACCTTTGGGAAGACTTGTGGAAAGTCTTTGCGATCTTGCTGTAAAAAATAGAAACTTTAGCGCTCACGAGAATTGCTGCCATTTTTTACTGGAGAGTGCTATTTAGTTAATTCTTTCTGAAGATGATTAATAGACAAATTACTCAGGTCCACCAATTTATTTGAGAATTTTATGAGTTCCAGAAGTATATGTTTGATACAGATTACTACAGACTTTTCTGTTTTTGACATATTCTGTTTTCTATGTGTTGTTTGCTTATTTTGATGAATCTATGAGTAGTATCGGAGGGTATGAACCATAGAGAATATGGAATAAAGTAGATATTACACCAATATGAATTTATAATGAGTTCATTACAGTACCTTATGATGATGATATGCTTTCTTATACTAACGGAGCTTACGAGTTTTATGTTAAGTTTTGTGTTGTGAAGTTTTCAAGTTTTGGGTAAAGATTCGATGGACTATGGAATAAGGAGTGGCAAGAGCCTAAGCTTCAGGATGCCCAAGGCACCCCAAGGTAATATTCAAGGACAACCAAGAGCCTAAGCTTGGGGATGCCCCGGAAGGCATCCCCTCTTTCGTCTTCGTTCATCGGTAACTTTACTTGGAGCTATATTTTTATTCGCCACATGATATGTGTTTTGCTTGGAGCATCATTTTATTTAATTTTGTTTTGCTTCCTGTTTGAATAAAATACCAAGATCTTAAATTATTAAATGTTAGAGAGTCTTCATATAGTTGCATAATTGTTTGACTACTGATTAATCTTCACTTATATCTTTCGGAGTAGTTTGTCGTTTGCTCTAGTGCTTCACTTATATCTTTTTAGAGCACGGTGGTGGTTTTATTTTGAAGAATTAGATGAACTCTCGTGCTTCACTTATATTATTTTGAGAGTCTTTAGAACATCATGGTAGTTTTCTTTGGTTATGAAACTAGTCCTATTATGATGGGCATCCAAGAGGGATATAATAAAAACTTTCATATAGAGTGCATTGAATACTATGAGAAGTTTGATACTTGATGATTGTTTTGAGATATGAGGATGGTAATATTAGAGTCATGCTAGTTGAGTAGTTGTGAATTTGATAAATACTTGTGTTGAAGTTTGTGATTCCCGTAGCATGCACGTATGGTGAACCGTTATGTGATGAAGTCGGAGCATGATTTATTTATTGATTGTCTTCCTTATGAGTGGTGGTCGGGGACGAGCGATGGTCTTTTCCTACCAATCTATCCCCCTAGGAGCATGCGCATAGTACTTTGTTTCGATAACTAATAGATTTTTGCAATAAGTTTGTGAGTTCTTTATGACTAATGTTGAGTCCATGGATTATACGCACTCTCACCCTTCCACCATTGCTAGCCTCTCTAGTACGGTGCAACTTTCGCCGGTACCATAAAACCACCATATACCTTCCTCAAAACAGCCACCATACCTACCTATTATGGCATTTCCATAGCCATTCCGAGATATATTGCCATGCAACTTTCCACCGTTCCTTTTATTATGAAACGCTTCATCATTGTCATATTGTGTTGCATGATCATGTAGTTGACATCGTATTTGTGGCAAAGCCACCGTTCATAATTCTTTCATACATGTCACTCATGAATCATTGCACATCCCGGTACACCGCCGGAGGCATTCATATAGAGTCATATTTTGTTCTAAGTATCGAGTTGTAATTCTTGAGTTGTAAGTAAATAAAAGTGTGATGATCATCATTATTAGAGCATTGTCCCAGTGAGGAAAGGATGATGGAGACTATGATTCCCCCCACAAGTTGGGATGAGACTCCGGACGAAAAAGAAAAAAAGAGAAAAAAGACGCCATAAAAACAGAAAAGGCCCAAATAAAAAAATAAAATGAAAAATGAAAAATGAAAAAAATGAGAGAAAAAGAGAGAAGGGACAATGCTACTATCCTTTTACCACACTTGTGCTTCAAAGTAGCACCATGATCTTCATGATAGAGAGTCTCCTATGTTGTCACTTTCATATACTAGTGGGAATCTTTCATTATAGAACTTGGCTTGTATATTCCAATGATGGGCTTCCTCAAAATGCCCTAGGTCTTCGTGAGCAAGCGAGTTGGATGCACACCCACTAGTTTCTTTTGTTGAGATTTCATACATTTATAGCTCTAGTGCATTCGTTGCATGGCAATCCCTACTCACTCACGTTGATATCTATTGATGGGCATCTCCATAGCCCGTTGATACACCTAGTTGATGTTAAACTATCTTCTCCCTTTTTGTCTTCTCCACAACCACCATTCTATTCCACCTATAGTGCTATGTCCATGGCTCACGCTCATATATTGCGTGAAGATTGAAAAAGTTTGAGAACATCAAAAGTATGAAACAATTGCTTGGCTTGTCATCGGGGTTGTGCATGATTTGAATACGTTGTTTGGTGAAGATGGAGCATAGCCAGACTATTTGATTTTGTAGGGATAACTTTCTTTGGCCATGTTATTTTGAAGAGACATAATTTCTTAGTTAGTATGCTTGAAGTATTATTATTTCTTTGTCAATATTAAACTTTTGTCTTGAATCTTATGAATCTGAATATTCTTGCCACATTAAAGAAGAATTACTTAGAGAAATATGTTGGGTAGCATTCCACATCAGAAATTCTGTTTTTATCATTTACCTACTCGAGGACGAGCAGGAATTAAGCTTGGGGATGCTGATACGTCTCCAACGTATCTATAATTTTTGATTGTTCCATGCTATTATATTATCAACCTTGGATGTTTTATATGCATTTATATGCTATTTTATATGATTTCTGGGACTAGCCTATTAACCTAGAGCCCAGTGCCAGTTTCTGGTTTTTCCTTGTTTTAGAGTATCACAGAAAAGGAAAATCAAACGGAGTCCAATTGACCTGAAACTTCATGGGACTTATTTTTGAACTAGAAGAAGTCAACGGAGTATCGGAGTTGCACCAGGAGAGTCCCGGGCTGCCCACGACGATGGGGGCGCACCCACCCCCCTGGGCGCGCCCCCTGCCTCGTGAACAGCCCGGAGGTCCACCGACGTACTTCTTCCTCCCATATATACCCATATACCCTAAAAACTTTGGGGAGCACAATAAATCGGGAGTTCCGCCGCCAGAAGCCTCCGTAGCCACCAAAAACCAATCTAGACCCGTTCCGGCACCCTGCCGGAGGGGGAATCCCCCTTCGGTGGCTATCTTCATCATCCCGGTGCTCTCCATGACGAGGAGGGAGTAGTTCTCCCTCGGGGCTGAGGGTATGTACCAGTAGCTATGTGTTTGATCTCTCTCTCTCTCTCTCTCTCTCGTGTTCTTGAGGTGATACAATCTTGATCTATCGTGAGCTTTGCTATTATAGTTGGATCTTATGATGTTTCTCCCCCTCTACTCTCATGTAATGGATTGAGTTTTCCCTTTGAAGTTATCTTATCGGATTGATTCTTTAAAGATTTGAGACCACTTGATGTATGTCTTGCGTGGGATACCTGTGGTGACAGTGGGGTATTCTATTGATCCACTTGATTTATGTTTTGGTGATCAACTTGCGGGTTCCGCCCATGAACCTATGCATAGGGGTTGGCACACGTTTTCGTCTTGACTCTCCGGTAGAAACTTTGTGGCACTCTTTGAAGTTCTTTGTATTGGTTGAATAGATGAATCTGAGATTGTGTGATGCATATCGTATAATCATACCCACGGATACTTGAGGTGATATTGGAGTATCTAGGTGACATTAGGGTTTTGGTTGATTTGTGTCTTAAGGTGTTATTCTAATACAAACTCTAGGGATGTTTGTGACACTTATAGGAATAGCCCAACGGATTGATTGGAAAGAATAACTTTGAGGTGGTTTCGTACCCTACCATAATCTCTTCGTTTGTTTCCGCTATTAGTGACGTTGGAGTGACTCTTTGTTGCATGTCGAGGGATAGTTATATGATCCAATTATGTTATTATTGTTGAGAGAACTTGCACTAGTGAAAGTATGAACCCTAGGCCTTGTTTCAACGCATCGCAATACCATTTGTACTCACTTTTATCATCATTTTCCTTGCTGTTTTTATAATTTCATATTACAAAAACCTATATCTACTATCCATATACCACTTGTATCACCATCTCTTCGCCGAACTAGTGCACCTATACAATTTACCATCGTATTGGGTGTGTTGGGGACACAAGAGACTCTTTGTTATTTGGTTGCAGGGTTGCTTGAGAGATACCATCTTCATCCTATGCCTCTTGAGCGAAATTTGCTACTGTCCTACAAACCTCTGTACTTGGAGGCCCAACAACGTCTACAAGAAGAAGGTTGTGTAGTATACATCAAGCTCTTTTCTGGCGCCGTTGCCGGGGAGGTTAGCGCTTGATAGTATATCTTTAGATCTTGCAATCGAATCTTTTTGTTTCTTGTTTTATCACTAGTTTAGTTTATAAAAATAAAATTACAAAAAAATGGAATTAAGTTTGCCTCATACACTTCATCTTGTCAATATCTTTCATGAGTATGATGGAAAGGAAAATTTATCCAAAGTGTTAGAAGAAGAATGCATTAAAATGTTTGGCACTAAATCTTTGAATGATGAGCATGATTGCAATGTTGTTAGTATGAATTCCTTGAATATCCATGATGCTAATGATATGCAAAGCCACAAGCTTGGGGAAGTTATGTTTGATGAAGATGATATTTTTTGTCCCCCAAGTTTTGATGAGCAAATTTATTATGATGAAATCATGCCTCCTATCTATGATGATTATTGTGATGACACGTATGCTTTAAAGAATAATGATAACAATGAAACTTGTCATCTTGATTTCAATTTTCAATCCCATGATATTTATTTTATTGAGTTTGCTCCCACTACTATTCATGAGAAGAAATTTGCTTATGTGGAGAGTAATAAAAATTCTATGCTTGTAGATCATGAAAATAATGCTTTATGTGATGGTTATATTGTTTAATTCATTCATGATGCTACTGAAAATTATTATGAGGGAGGAATATATGCTTGTAGGAATTGCAATAATATCAAGTTTCCTCTTATGTGCTGAAAATCTTGAAGTTATCCTTGTTTTACCTTCCTATGCAAGTTGATTCTTGTTCCCACAAGTTGTTTGCTCAAAAAATCCCTATAAATAGGAAGTGGGTTAGACTTAAATGTGCTAGTCATATTCTTCATGATGCTCTCTTTATGTTTAAATTCTTATCTTTTATGTGAGCATCATTGAAATCATCATGCCTAGCTAGGGGCATTAAACAATAGCGCTTGTTGGGAGGCAACCCAATTTTATTTTTGTTCTTTACTTTTTGATCCTGTTTAGTAATAAATAATTCATCTAGCCTCTGTTTAGATGTGGTTTTATGTCTTTAATTAGTGTTTGTGCCAAGTAGAACCTTTGGGAAGACTAGGGGAAAGTCTTTGCGATCTTGCTGTAAAAAACAGAAACTTTAGCGCTCACGAGAATTGCTGCCATTTTTTACTAGAGAGTGCTATTTAGTTAATTCTTTTTGCAGATTATTAATAGACAAATTACTCAGGTCCACCAATTTATTTGAGAATTTTATGAGTTCCAGAAGTATACGTTTGATACAGATTACTACAGACTTTTCTGTTTTTGACATATTATGTTTTCTATGTGTTGTTTGCTTATTTTGATGAATCTATGAGTAGTATCGGAGGGTATGAACCATAGAGAAGATGGAATAAAGTAGATATTACACGAATATGAATTTATAATGAGTTCATCACAGTACCTTATGATGGTGATCTGCTTTCTTATACTAACGGAGCTTACGAGTTTTATGTTAAGTTTTGTGTTGTCAAGTTTTCAAGTTTTGGGTAAACATTCGATGGACTATGGAGTAAGGAGTGGCAAGAGCCTAAGCTTCGGGATGCCCAAGGCACCCCAAATTAATATTCAAGGACAACCAAGAGCCTAAGCTTGGGGATGCCCCGGAAGACATCCCCTCTTTCGTCTTCGTTCATCGATAACTTTACTTGGAGCTATATTTTTATTCGCCACATGATATGTGTTTTGCTTGGAGCGTCATTTTATTTCATTTTGTTTTGCTTTCTGTTTGAATAAAATACCAATAACTGAAATTATTAAATGTTAGAGAGTCTTCATATAGTTGCATAATTGTTTGACTACTCATTAATCTTCACTTATATCTTTCAGAGTAGTTTGTCGTCTGCTCTAGTGCTTCACTTATATCTTTTAGAGCACGATGGTGGTTTTATTTTGAAGAATTAGATGAACTCTCATTCTTAACTTATATTATTTTGAGAGTCTTTAGAACATCATGGTAGTTTTCTTTGGTTATGAAACTAGTCCTATTATGATGGGCATCCAAGAGGGATATAATAAAAACTTTCATATAGAGTGCATTGAATACTATGAGAAGTTTGATACTTGATGATTGTTTTGAGCTATGAGGATGGTAATATTAGAGTCATGTTAGTTGAGTAGTTGTGAATTTGAGAAATACTTGTGTTGAAGTTTGTGATTCCCGTAGCATGCACGTATGGTGAACCGTTATGTGATGAAGTCGGAGCATGATTTATTTATTGATTGTCTTCCTTATGAGTGCTGGTCGGGGACGAGCGATGGTCTTTTCCTACCAATCTATCCCCCTAGGAGCATGCGCATAGTAATTTGTTTCGATAACTAATAGATTTTTGCAATAAGTTTGTGAGTTCTTTATGACTAATGTTGAGTCCATGGATTATACGCACTCTCACCCTTCCACCATTGCTAGCCTCTCTAGTACGGTGCAACTTTCGCCGGTACCATAAAACCACCATATACCTTCCTCAAAACAGCCACCATACCTACCTATTATGGCATTTCCATAGCCATTCCGAGATATATTGCCATGCAACTTTCCACCGTTCCTTTTATTATGAAACGCTTCATCATTGTCATATTGCGTTGCATGATCATGTAGTTGACATCGTATTTGTGGCAAAGCCACCGTTCATAATTCTTTCATACATGTCACTCATGAATCATTGCACATCCCGGTACACTGCCGGAGGCATTCATATAGAGTCATATTTTGTTCTAAGTATCGAGTAGTAATTCTTGAGTTGTAAGTAAATAAAAGTGTGATGATCATCATTACTAGAGCATTGTCCCAGTGAGGAAAGGCTGATGGAGACTATGATTCCCCCACAAGTTGGGATGAGACTCCGGACGAAAAGGAAAAAAAAAGAAAAAAGAGGCCATAAAAAACAGAAAAGGCCCAAATAAAAAAATGAAAAATGAAAAAATGAAAAAAATGAGAGAAAAAGAGAGAAGGGACAATGCTACTATCCTTTTACCACACTTGTGCTTCAAAGTAGCACCATGATCTTCATGATAGAGAGTCTCCTATGTTGTCACTTTCATATACTAGTGGGAATCTTTCATTATAGAACTTGGCTTGTATATTCCAATGATGGGCTTCCTCAAAATGCCCTAGGTCTTCATGAGCAAGCGAGTTGGATGCACACCCACAAGTTTCTTTTGTTGAGATTTCATACATTTATAGCTCTAGTGCATCCGTTGCATGGCAATCCCTACTCACTCACGTTGATATCTATTGATGGGCATCTCCATAGCCCGTTGATATGCCTAGTTGATGTTAAACTATCTTCTCCCTTTTTGTCTTCTCCACAACCACCATTCTATTCCACCTATAGTGCTATGTCCATGGCTCACGCTCAAGTATTGCGTGAAGATTGAAAAAGTTTGAGAACATCAAAAGTATGAAACAATTGCTTGGCTTGTCATCGGGGTTGTGCATGATTTAAATATGTTGTGTGGTGAAGATGGAGCACAGCCAGACTATATGATTTTGTAGGGATAACTTTCTTTGGCCATGTTATTTTGAAGAGACATAATTGCTTAGTTAGTATGCTTGAAGTATTATTATTTCTTTGTCAATATTAAACTTTTGTCTTGAATCTTATGGATCTGAATATTCTTGCCACAATAAAGAAGAATTACTTAGAGAAATATGTTGGGTAGCATTCCACATCAAAAATTCTGTTTTTATCATTTACCTACTCGAGGACGAGCAAGAATTAAGCTTGGGGATGCTGATACGTCTCCAACGTATCTATTATTTTTTATTGTTCCATGCTATTATATTATCAACCTTGGATGTTTTATATGCATTTATATGCATTTATATGCTATTTTATGATTTTTGTGACTAGCCTATTAACCTAGAGCCCAGTGCCAGTTTCTGGTTTTTCCTTGTTTTAGAGTATCGCAGAAAAGGAAAATCAAACGGAGTCCAATTGACCTGAAACTTCATGGAACTTATTTTTGGACTAGAAGAAGTCCACGAAGTATCGGAGTTGGACCAGGAGAGTCCCGGGCTGCCCACGAGGGTGGGGGGCGTGCCCACCCCCTGGGCGCGCCCCCCTGCCTCGTGGACAGCCCGGAGGTCCACCGACATACTTCTTCCTCCCATATATACCCATATACCCTAAAAACTTCGGGGAGCACAATAGGTCGGGAGTTCCGCGGCCAGAAGCCTCCGTAGCCACCGAAAACCAATCTAGACCCGTTCCGGCACCCTGCCGAAGGGGAAATCCATCTCCGGTGGCTATCTTCATCATCCCGGTGCTCTCCATGATGAGGAGGGAGTAGTTCTCCCTCGGGGCTGAGGGTATGTACCAGTAGCTATGTGTTTGGTCTCTCTCTCTCTCTCTCGTGTTCTTGAGGTGATACAATCTTGATCTATCGCGAGCTTTGCTATTATAGTTGGATCTTATGATGTTTCTCCCCCTCGAGTTTTCCCTTTGAAGTTATCTTATCGGATTGAGTCTTTAAGGATTTGAGAACACTTGATGTATGTCTTGCGTGGGATACCCGTGGTGACAATGGGGTATTCTATTGGTCCACTTGATGTATGTTTTGGTGATCAACTTGCGGGTTCCGCCCATGAACCTATGCATAGGGGTTGGCACACGTTTTCATCTTGACTCTCCGGTAGAAACTTTGGGGCACTCTTTGAAGTTCTTTGTATTGGTTGAATAGATGAATCTGAGATTGTGTGATGCATATCATATAATCATACCCACGGATACTTGAGGTGATACTGGAGTATCTAGGTGACATTAGGGTTTTGGTCGGTTTGTGTCTTAAGGTGTTATTCTAGTATGAACTCTAGGGCTGTTTGTGACACTTATAGGAATAGCCCAACGGATTGATTGGAAAGAATAACTTTGAGGTGGTTTCGTACCCTACCATAATCTCTTCGTTTGTTTTCCGCTATTATTGACTTTGGAGTGACTCTTTGTTGCATGTCGAGGGATAGTTATATGATCCAATTATGTTATTATTGTTGAGAGAACTTGCACTAGTGAAAGTATGAACCCTAGGCCTCGTTTCAACGCATTGCAATACCGTTTGTGCTCACTTTTATCATTAGTTACCTTGTTGTTTTTCTACTTTCAGATTACAAAAACCTGTATCTACTATCCATATACCACTTGTATCACCATCTCTTCGCCGAACTAGTGCACGTATATAATTTACCGTTGTATTGGGTGTGTTGGGGACACAAGAGACTCTTTGTTATTTGGTTGCAGGGTTGTTTGGGAGAGACCATCTTCATCCTACGCCTCCTACGGATTGATAAACCTTTGGTCATCCACTTGAGGGAAATTTGCTACTGTCCTACAAACCTCTGCACTTGGAGGCCCAACAACGTCTATAAGAAGAAGGTTGTGTAGTAGACATCAGCTTCCGACTGAACTCTTATCTTGTTGCTTGTTCTGTTAGGATATGCTACCTGAAAACTTTTCTTTGTGCATCCTCCTGTTATTCTGCACTTCGCTTTCGTGCACTCATTGGGTGTTTGAATTTATGTCGAGTAACTTTCCCAGTTGAGTCGACTAGGTTGTGTTGGTTGTAGTTCTGGGTTAGTGGGGGCACGCATAGTGCACCCACTGGGTGTAGTCCCCGAGGCCACTGTCGAATGTGTGATTCAGCGGAGGTCTTGATAAAAAATGTCTTTATTGTTTCACACTTCCACTCGGTCTGGGCAGACCATGTCGAGTGGAATCCGAACCAGTGGGGGCACACTAAGTGCACCCACTGGGTGTAGTCCCCGAGACCACAGTTGACTGCAGGCAGATGGTTGGGGTCTGAGAATGTCTTTTGTTGACTTCAAAAAAATAACCTCGATCTTCTTCTCTCTCTTTTTTACTCTTCCACCCGGTCTGGTCGGACCATGTCGAGTGGAACCCGAACCAGTGGGGGCACGCTAAGTGCACCCACTGGGTGTAGTCCCCGAGACTACTGTAGAATGTTTTGATTCTGCAGTAGTCTTAGAGCTCTATTCACTCGGAAGCGACTGATCTTTGATCTTGTTTACTGATGTACCTTTTTGCTGACTTCAGGAATCCTGTGAGTTCATCTCCAAATTTTCTGAATTCGAGGAGAAGCAGAGACAACTCAATCTCGACTTGGAGCTGGCTAAGCAGAACTTGCGGAAGGCCAAAGATGAAACAGCTGGTATGGAAGGTAATCGACTGGTGGATTGTTTATCTTGGCCGACCCACAAGTCATCTCCTTGTTCTTCTGTATGACCCAAGTACATATCTTCTAGAGAAAATGAAGTAGGCTCTGGCGAAAAAGGACCTCGATCTTGCTGCTGCACAAAAGGAGGCTCGGGAGAAGACTACGCTTGCTGACAAGAAGCTGGCTTTAGTCGGTGTGCTGGAGGAAGAGAACACCAAGTTGAAGACGTCCCTTAACGAGTCCAACTGAGAAGTGACTCGTCTGAAGAAAGACAAGGTGGCTTTGAACAAGAATATTGAAAGCATTTCTAGTAAGAGAAATGACCTGGAAGCTTATCTGGAAGCACTCGCCAAGAAGCTCTTCCTTATGCTCGAAGGTATTTTCCTTTACCCGACTGTTTAGATGTTGTCGATTCACCAGGCATTCGTCGACTCATTATTTCTTTGTGCTTGTAGAATTCTGCCAAAACTATGAAGAAGAGACTGGACGGGTCGAGACAGGTCTGGACCCCGTCCTTTCCCCTATTGGTGATGATGCGTCTATGAACATGCTCCGACTGGAATCCCGTGTTGCCAGTGTTAGGAGATATCTTGCTCGCCTGAAGGTGGTGGTGTCGCGCATCGATACAACACTCTGGCCAAGGGAGACGCTTCAAAATGACCTCGAGTCCCTGATGACTCGACTCAATGAGGTCCTTGGTCGAGTGCAGGAATGGAAGAAGTCTTCTGCCCGATGCGGTGCTGACGTGGCTCTGTCACTGGTTCGTGTCCACTGCAAGGAAGCCCGAGAAGAGAAGCTGGCAGCGACCAAGGTTGCCAATACCAAAAGGCATGACTTCCGATCCTTCATGGAAACCTTCATTGCTGCTGCCACTCGGATTGCTGACAAAGTTGATCTGGACGAGTTTGTCGAGCCTGCAAGCCCTCCTCCTGCGGAGTGAACAAACTTTATGCATCGCCTTAAATTTGCCTCAGAATGCCGAGTGATTTTGTAACCGTTAAACTCCTTCGGGCTTGATGCCCGAGTACTTTAATCCGTGTTCTGGAACCTTAGGATTTTATCTGAACTTTGGTTGATTTTCAATCTTTTGACTCTTTGCATAGAACTTATTTCTTGCAGTTTAAGTTGCTATTGACTTTGTGATGCAGCTCAGTCGAGTGAATCATGGGCAGATCGTGGTTGACCTGCACCCCGCCACCCTACGGATAAGGATGGAGCGGACGTTGTATTTGTGTTGAAGCTCCGAGGACAGATCGTGGTCGACCTACACCTCGCCGCCCTTACGGGTAAGGATGGAGCGGATGTTGTATTTGTGTCGAAGCTCCGAGGACAGATCATGGTCGACCTACACCTCGCCGCCCTTACGGGTAAGGATGGAGTGGACGTTGTACTTGTGTCAAAGCTCCGAGGATAGATCGTGGTCGACCTGCACCTCGCCGCCCTTACGGGTAAGGATGGAGCGGGTCTTAAAACTTAGGTGAGTACTGGACTGTAGCTAAGCCCCTGAGTGGGAGGATTGCTCACCACTCGGTAGGATTTTTTAAACTTAGGCGAGTACTGGACTGCAGCTAAGCCCCCGAGTGGGAGGGTTGCTCACCACTCGGTAGGATTTTTTAAACTTAGGCGAGTACTGGACTGCAGCTAAGCCCCTGAGTGGGAGGGTTACTCACCACTCGGTAGGATTTTTTAAACTTAGGCGAGTACTGGACTGTAGCTAAGCCTCCGAGTGGGAGGGTTGCTCACCACTCAGTAGGATTGTTTAAACTTAGGCGAGTACTGGACTGCAGCTAAGCCTCCGAGTGAGAGACTTGCTCACCACTTGGTAGGATTTTTTAAACTTAGGCGAGTACTGGACTGCAGCTAAGCCCCCGAGTGAGAGACTTGCTCACCACTCGGTAGGATTTCCTCCTTGGAAAGTGCAAAAGGCTCTGAACTCATCAGAATCGAAGTTCGACCCATTATCTGTGATGATGCTGTGCGGGACAGCATATCTGAATGTTAACTCTCTGATGAAGCTGACAACAGTACTTGCTTCAAAGTTTTTGATAGGCTTGGCTTCAATCCATTTGGTGAAGTTGTCGACTGCTATGAGCACATGGGTGAAGCCACTTCTTCCCGTCCTCAGAGGCCCAACCATATCTAATCCCCAAACAACAAAGGGTCAGGCGAGTGGAATGGTCTTCAGGGCTGATGCAGGCTTGTGAGACATGTTGGAGTAGAACTGGCAACCTTCACATCTGTCGACTATGTATTTTGCCATTTCATTCGCTCGTGGCCAATAAAATCCTGCTTGGTATGCTTTGGCCACAATGGTCCGAGAGGACGCATGGTGGCCACAGGTCCCCGAGTGGATGTCGTTGAGGATCATTCGACCTTCTTCTGGTGTTATAAACTTCTGAACAACTCCGGTAACACTTTCTCTGTAAAGCCGTCCACCCATTACTGTGAAGGCTTTAGATCGACGGACAATCTGACGGGCCTCTTCTTCATCCTTTGGGAGCTCTTTCCTGACAATATACGTGATGTACGACACTGTCCAATCGGGTATGACAACCAAAACTTCCATGACCAAGTCGACCACGGCTGGGATTTCAACTTCAATCGGATCAGTAGGGCTCTTAGGTTGTGAGGGCTCCTCCGTGAAGGGATCCTCTTGGACGGGCTGCGTGTGAAGATGCTCCATGAACACATTACTGGGAATAGGCTCACGCTTGGATCCTATCTTTGCCAACTCATCAGTTGCTTGATTTTTCAGTCGGGGTATATGATGGAGCTCTAACCCCTCAAACTTATTATCTAACTTTATCACTGCATTACAATAGCCAGTCATAGCCGGGCTTCTGACATCCCACTCCTTCATCACTTGATTGACCACCAAATCTGAGTCGTCGTAGACCATTAGGCGACGGACGCCGAGTGAAATGGCCATACGCAACCCGTACATAAGTGCTTCATATTCAGCTTCGTTTTTGGAGGAATCAAAATGGATCTGAAGAACATAGTTGAGTCTGTCTCCTCGAGGGGATACCAGTACCACCCCAGCACCAGAACCGTTCAGCATCTTGGATCCATCAAAGAACATGGTCCAATGCTCCGAGTGAATCTGAGTCGGTTGTTGCTGCTCGACCACTCGGCGGGGAAATCTGCTATTGCGTGGGACTTGAGAGCTTTCTTTGCCTTAAACTTGATATCCAAGGGAAGGAGTTCAATCGCCCACTTTGCCACTCGACTAGTTGCATCTCTATTGTTCAGAATTTCTGACAATGGTGCGTCGCTGATGACTGTAACAGAGTGATCAGAGAAATAATGTGCAACCTTCTTTGTGGTCATGTAAATCCCATAAACAAGTTTCTGATAATGAGGATATCTTTGCTTGGATGGAGTCAAGACTTCAGAAACATAGTACACCGGGCGCTGAACTTTATAGGTTTTTTCTTCTTCTTCCCGCTCGACTGTAAGTACTATACTGACAACTTGTCCAGTGGATGCAATATAAAGCAGTAAAGGCTCTTTTCTGATTGGGGCAGCAAGCACCGGCTGGGTGAAAAGCAGGGTTTTGAGTTCTGCAAACGCTACATCAGCTTCGAGAGTCCACTCGAACTTACCAGATTTCTTCATCAGTTGGTAAAGAGGCAATGCCTTTTCACCGAGGCAAGAGATGAATCGACTCAAGGCAGCCAAACAACCAGTAAGCTTCTGAATGTCATGCACACGCATAGGGCGTTTCATCCGGAGTATGGCTCCAACTTTCTCTGGGTTAGCATGGATCCCTCATTCGGAAATGAGGAAACCAAGTAACTTTCCTCCTGGAACTCTGAATGTGCATTTGGACGGATTAAGCTTGATATCATACCTTCTTAAGTTGGCAAAAGTTTCAGCGAGGTCAGTTAGCAGGTCAGAACCTTTACGCGACTTGACCACAATGTCATCCATATATGCTTCCACATTCCGACTGATTTGAGTGAGCAGGCACTTCAGAATCATCCTCATAAATGTGGCACCAGCGTTCTTGAGACCGAATGGCATAGTGACATAACAAAAGCACCCGAATGGAGTGATGAAAGTTGTTTTTATCTCATCAGGTCCATACAGTCGGATCTGATGATACCCGGAATAAGCGTCTAGAAAAGACAAATGCTCACGCCCCGCAGTCGAGTCAATGATTTGGTCGATACGAGGGAGAGGAAAATGATCTTTCGGGCAGGCCCGATTGATATGCTTGAAGTCAATGCACATACGAAGTGAATTGTCCTTCTTGGGGACCATAACAACATTGGCGAGCCACTCGGAGGGTAAATCTCTCAGATGAACTCAGTTGCTAGGAGCTGAGCCACTTCCTCGCCAATTGCTTTTCTCTTATGTACGACAGACCGTCTAAGATGTTCCTTGACTGGCTTCACTTTTGGGTCGACTCGCAAACGGTGCTCAGCTAGTCCCCTGGGCACACCTGGCATGTCAGAAGGTTTCCATGCAAAGATGTCCCAGTTCTCACGGAGGAACTGGATGAGCGCATCTTCCTATTTGTTGTCGAGTGATGTTGAGATATGAGTAGGAGCAGCATTAGGATCAGTCGGGTGAATATGAATCGGTTTTATTTCTCCGGACGACTGAAATGCAGAATCTGTGGCAGGCTTTTTGGCTCGCAGCAAATCACTCGGATCTACATTTTTCTGATACTCTTGCATTTCAACAGCTGCCATTTGTGCATTGGCACTTTTAGAACCCTTCTGGAAGCATTCCTCTGCCTTCTGCCGATTGCTAGTGACCGTGATTACTCCTCTGGGACCAGGCACTTTCAACTTGAGATACACGTAACATGGTCGAGCCATAAAACGCGTGTATGCAGGCCTCCCCAGAATAGCATGATAAGCACTCTGGAAATCCACTACTTCAAATGTCAACTTTTCCTTACGGTAATTCTTTCAATCACCAAAAACCACGTCCAAGGTTATCTGGCCGAGTGATTCAGCTTTCTTGCCAAGGATGACGCTGTGAAAGCTCATGTTGCTCTCACTAAGTTTGGACATTGGAATGCCCATCCCTTTCAAGGTTTCAGCGTAAAGAATATTCAAACCACAACCACCATCCATCAACGCTTTTGCCAATCGAGTACCCCCAACAACTGGGTCGACAACCAACGCTTGCCTCCCGAGAGTGGCTATGTGAGCAGGGTGGTCAGACTGGTCGAATGTGATAGCTGTTTGTGACCACTTCAGGTATGTTGTCGTTGTCGGAGCAACCATATTCACTTCTCTGTTGATCACTTTCATTCGACTTTTGCTCTCAACATCCGCAAAAATCATTAGGGTGGAATTAACATTGGGAAAACCATCATCTTCCTCTTTGTCTTCATCCTTGTCAGATTCTTTTTTCCTTCTCATTAGGTTGTTTCTCTCGGAATTGCTCGATCAGAACCCGACACTGTTGAGTGGTGTGCTTAGGATAAATCAGATTGCCTTCTTCATCTTTCTTGGTGTGAATGTGACATGGCAGATCCATCACATCGTTACCAGCTGCAAATTTTACTTTCTTGGGGGTCCAGAGGCCCTTAGGTTTCCCTTTAAACTTTCCTTGAATCACTGTCGCAATTTCACCAGGTCCTGCAGGCTCAGCTTTACGTTTTTGTTTCCGATTGGAATTGCCTCCACCGGTGTCCTAACCGACTGGTTTGCTCTTTCCACTGCAGAGTCGATCCTCTTCTTCTCCGTTAGCATACCGAATGGCTATTTCCATCATCCGAGTCAGAGACATATCTATTGTCCGACAAATTTCAGGACCAGCTCCCGATTTTTAATGCCTTCCTTGACGGCACAAACTGCTTGATGGTGGGAAACATTTTCCACTGTGTGATGCAAAGTGGTCCACCTCTGAATGTAATCTCTCAGAGTTTCATTCGGTTTTTGCACACAACGCTGCAATTCCGTTAACCCCGCTGGCCGCTTGCAAGTGCCCTCAAAAGTTTTAACAAACACTCGAGCAAGTTCTTCCCAACTGAATATACTGCCTGGCGCAAACTGAGTCAACCATGCTCTGGCTGGTCCTTCCAACATCAGAGGAAGATGCTTCATGGCCAGTTCATCATTGCCACCACCGATCTGTACGGCCACTCGGTAATCCTCAAGCCAAGTGTCAGGCTTGGACTCACCAGTGAACTTGCTGACTCTAGTCGCCAACCTAAAGTTGGGAGGAATCATTGCGGCTCTGATGGCTCTGCTGAAACACTCTGGACCTGAAACATGAACTCTGCTGCCAGTCAGGCGATCTTTGTCAAGGCCCTCCCTGTGTGCTATGTTCCTGTCAACTAGACCTTGAACGAGAATAGATCTCGCATCAAAGCCTGGCTCCCTTGGGTCGGCTGGTACTCTTCGCTCGCCACTGCAAGGGCGTCTGTCATCATATTCCCGAGGCACATATGATCCACTCCTTGGAGGAGGTGTGGGCACTCAACGACGGTCATCACGACCGAGTCGGTGATCATACTGCTCGTGGTTTCTATATTTCTCCTGCCGATGCCCATGTCCCTCACGCTGCGGAGGCGATCTTGGGCTGTGGGCTCACTGAACTGTATCTACCATCACAGATCTGCTATGAATCCTATTCCGCAACTAAGACACTGCTGTGTTCTGCTCTCCTGCCACCCGGAGTAAGGCCCGGATCTGCATCAGCCCTCTGCCAGCCTCCGACTGGGAAGGCTGAATTGACTCTGCTATACGAGCTGCGGCTGTGAGATTTTGAATCGGAGTGCAGTATACCTGAGGTTGAGGTGGAAAAAGCTGTCGTCGACTGGACTCAGGAGCTCGCTGCCAAGCACGCTCGTCGAGTGCACGCTGAAGGTTCTCCAGTCGAGTGCGCTCAGCCAAGTTGGCCAGGCGTGCCTCCTCCAAGGCCCGGGCCTCGGAGGTTTCCCCAACGATGGACGTGTGAAGGGCATCCATGTTGTGGCAGCGAAGCTCTTCCCTCTGCTACGAAGAAAGAGGCTCGGGGCGGTATTCCTCATGAGTGCATGACGGAGCATCGCCGCCATCACCGTCGTCGTCGTGGCGGAAGCCAGGAGGACTATGTGGTCCGTCGACCATCAAGACTTCAGCCGCAGGATCACTGTTGTCGCATTCGGATGCGGTCTCGACGGAGCCAGTCGAATAGGCCGTAGAGAGTTTCATCAAGCTCGATTGCCGCGGCTTGTTGTAGGATCGAAAGTATGTCTAGAGGGGGGTGATTAGACTACTTGACCAAATAAAAACTTAACCTTTTCCCAATTTTAGTTCTTGGCAGATTTTAGCTAATGTAGGACAAGTCAAGCAATCATCACACAATTCAAGCAAGCATGCAAAGAGTATATTGGCAGTGGAAAGTAAAGCATGCAACTTGCAAGAATGTAAAGGGAAGGGTTTGGAGAATTCAAACGCAATTGGAGACACGGATGTTTTTCCCGTGGTTCGGATAGGTGGTGCTATCCTACATCCACGTTGATGGAGACTTCAACCCACAAAGAGTAACGGTTGCGCGAGTCCACGGAGGGCTCCACCCACAAAGGGTAATGGTTGCGCGAGTCCACGGAGGGCTCCACCCACAAAGGGTCCACGAAGAAGCAACCACCCACAAAGGGTCCACGAAGAAGCAACCTTGTCTATCCCACCATGGCCATCGCCCACGAAGGACTTGCCTCACTAGAGGTAGATCTTCACGAAGTAGGCGATATCCTTGCCCTTATGAACTCCTTGGTTCAACTCCACAATCTTGTCCGAGGCTCCCAAGTGACACCTAGCCAATCTAGGAGACACCACTCTCCAAGAAGTAACAAATGGTGTGTAGGTAATGAACTCCTTGCTCTTGTGCTTCAAATGATAGTCTCCCCAACACTCAACTCTCTCTCATAGGATTTGGATTTTGTGGAAAGAAGATTTGAGTGGAAAGCAACTTGGGAAGGCTAGAGATCAAGTTTCATATGGTAGGAATGGAATATCTTGGTCTCAACACATGAGTAGGTGGTTCTCTCTCAGAACATATGAGTTGGAATTGTGTATGTGTTCTGATGACTCTCTCCATAATGAAGAGGAGGTGGAGGGGTATATATAGCCTCCACACAAAATCCAACCGTTACACACAGTTTTCCAATCTCGGTGGGACCGAATCAACAAACTCGGTCGGACCGAAAAGGTAAACCTAGTGACCGTTAGAGATTTTCGGTGGGACTGACATGCAACTCGGTAGGACCGATATGGTTAGGGTTTGGGCATAACGTAATCTCGGTGAGACCGATTACACAAACTCGGTAAGACCGATTTTGGTAATTAGCTAACCAGAGAGTTGGTCAGGCAAACTCGGTGGGACCGAAAAGTTACAAAAAGGAAACACTGAATTTACATTGCAATCTCGGTGGGACCGATCCGCTCTTTCGGTGAGACCGACAAGTTACGAAAGGGAAACAGAGAGTTTGCAATCCCATCTCGGTGAGACCGAGATCCCTATCGGTAGAACCGAATTGCTAGGGTTTGGCAGTGGCTAATGACAAGTGAAACTCAGTGGCGCCGGATAGAAAGAATCGGTATGACCGAGTTTGGCTTAGGGTTTAGGTCATATGTGGATATGGGAAAGTAGTTGAGGGTTTTGGAGCATATCACTAAGCACATGAAGCAAGAGGCTCATTAAGCAACACCTCATCCCTCCTTGATAGTATTGGCTTTTCCTAAAGACTCAATGTGATCTTGGATCACTAAAATATAAAATGAAGAGTCTTGAGCTTTTGAGCTTGAGCCAATCCTTTGTCCTTAGCATTTTGAGGGTTCCACTTTCACATCCATGTCATGCCAATCATTGAGCTTTCCTGAAATAATCATCTTGGAATAGCATTAGCTCAATGAGCTATATGTTGTTATGAATTACCAAAACCACCTAGGGATAGTTGCACTTTCAATCTCCCCCTTTTTGGTAATTGATGACAACATATAGATCAAAGCTTCAACAAATGATAATAAGCATGAAATATATCGTCGCTTTGAGAAGTATGTGACAAGTAAGAGCTCCCCCTAAATTTGTGCATATTTAAAATTTGCTTTGGACTGCAAATGCACAAAGAGTTAGAGTCATGGGTTACTCTTCCATGTCACATACATCTTGGTGGAGCGCTTAAAATGATAAGAATGAAATACATGCACTCATCACCAAGAATAGTGGATGATCACATAAGATAGATAAGATAATAGCATTAAGCAAACATTAAGTGTAGCTTATGATCAAACACATGATCATCAATGTCTCACGAGCAATGACATAGTATCTCAAGCACTCAAAAGCAAACAAAGTTCAAAAAACCACCAAATAAAGCAAG
This sequence comes from Triticum aestivum, assembly GCF_018294505.1. Lineage (NCBI taxonomy): Eukaryota > Viridiplantae > Streptophyta > Magnoliopsida > Poales > Poaceae > Triticum > Triticum aestivum. Next base: position 449,419,158 of record NC_057812.1, on the reverse strand, counting down.
AGAGAAAAAAGCAACACACTCTCTCTCTCGAAGCCTATGATCTATACATTTTTCTCCCCCTTTGGCAACAAGTTACCAAAAAGTTCCTAGAAAATGCATAGTGCTAGATCGACGCTCAGGCTTGATCTTCTGGTGGTGGTGGAGTCCGGAGCACTCCAAGGACGAAGCCTTTTGTAGACGTGGTCGAAGTCGAGGCTGAAGTAGATGCTGGAGCTGGTGGAACTGAGGCTGTAGCTGGTGCAGAAGTGGTGGCTCTGTTGTCAGCAACTGGCACTGCAGACGACCTCGGACCTCGTGGCACTCTGGCAAAGGCATCAATTGTAGTCCTGCCTCTCCTCTCCTGCATGTCATCTTGGAGCTGCTCCACTGCAGTCTGAATCTCTGTCACCTTGACATCCAAGTCATAGAACTTTTGTTCCATGATCCTCTCTAAGCTTGCCTGGTTCTGAGTTAGGGTGGCTAGTCCTTGCTCAATCCGCAGGGTGGATGCAATCAGGTAACCAAGCTGCTCTTGTTTGGTTTTCAGGAAATATTCAGATGCCTCCTCTTGAGTTGGCATCTTGGCAGCTTTCTCCTTCCTTGCCTTCTCCTTCTTTGCTTGTGCTTGTGCAGATGATGGCTCATTCTCAGTCATGACCACTTGATTATCTTCAAAATCTGTACGGATGGGCAAGTGTTCCTTGTCCAACAAGTATATGCCCGTGCCCATCTTGGAGTTAATGAGCTCCTGAATTTGTGGGGCATACCCACAGCTCCTCTTCTGGTCTGCTGCAGTCCTCTTAATTGTCTCTACCATGAGGCTCATCACCTTGAACTTCTGTGGCACATCAAAGATATGTAGCAAATTGATCGCATGGCCTCTGATTATCTTGTGATCACCTGACTTGGGCAACAAGGTGTGCCCCAGTATCCAATTGATGGTTGGCAGCCCTGACAGAAGATAGTGTACTGAGCCAAACTTGAAAGTGTCAAGTGCTTCATTTGGAATTTCCTTGTACATGTTTGACATTGAGTTATGATCCATCTTCTTCTTGGAATAGATATCCAAGTCATCCTCATGCTCCTCTGGGGCATTGATGAGCTGTGCCCACTCAGCAATAGTAGATTGGTACCTCGTACCTTCAGACATCCATGTGATCCTACCGTCTGGATAGAAGTGTGATGTGGAGTAGAATTGCATAATGATCTCCTCGTTCCACTTTGTGAGCTTCTGCCCAACAAAGTCTGCAACTCCACAAGCACTAAAGCTGTCAATCACACCAGGATAGTGTTCCTCATTTTCCTTCATGTACTCCCAATCAACCCATCTCATGTCACAAACTATGGGCTTCTTATCAAGCAGCACTGTCTCATAGAAATCTTGTTGTTCCTTGGTGTGAAATTTGTAGTCAACAGCAGTCCTCCTCCTTGAAGCATACGGATCTGCTTCTCTCCACTTCCTCAGCCCTGTGTCTCTCCTGAGCTTCATATCCTCAGCCACAGGATGAGCATCGTTGTGGTCTGGGATCTTGGGCTTGAGTTTTCTGAGAACTTGCTCTTCATCATATTCTTCTGCAGCTTCAGGCACTGGGGCCTTGTTCTTCTCAGCAGTTGGGATGCTTCTTGTATTCCTCTTTGGTTTTGGCTTGGGCTTGGAGGCAGCTTTGGGTGCTTCTTTGGGCTTAGATGTGGCAGCCCCTGATCTTATAGCATCACCCATAAGCTTAGGTGCCTTAGGTGCTGGTGCAGCAACCTCTTCTTCTTCCTCTTCTTCCATGATGGAAGCCTTTCCAAGCACTCTGGCTACGGTCTTCTTGACCCTTTCCTTCCTTTTCTTTCCTTCAGCAGCAACTGGCTCAGGAATCTGAGTTGAGGCTCTGGCCTTTGGCATAGGCTGCCTACCTGCTGGCCTTTTGATCTTTAACCCTGGCTTTGTGCCCTGTGCTGGCTCAATTCTCTTGGAAGTTGCTTCCTCTTCCTCTGCCACATAATCTTCATCCTCAGAATCTGAAGTTCTTTTCTTCCTTTGTCTGGTGGCAGCTTTTGGCAAATTGCTTGGGGTACTCCTGCTGCCATCATCTGAAGAGCTGGAGGGACTAGTGCCCTCACTCATGTGCACTTGCTGTTCTGACAAGTTCTGGCTGTCACTCTGATCAGACTTGTTGCAAACTCTGACTGCTGACCCTGTGAATAGGTTATAGATGAGATAGAGTGGATGAGCATCACAAAATGCAGAGATTTTTGCAAAAGAATGATCCCAAAACTTAGTTTTAGTTTCCCACTGAAATCATCTCGGATCTACCGATTTTTGAACTCGGTGATACCGAAGCAGTTTTGGCACCTAAACTAGTGAACTCGGTCAGACCGAATCACAGTTCGGTGGCACCGAGACTGCTAGGGTTTCACAAAGTTCCAAAATCGGTCACACCGATAAGCAATTCTCGGTCAGACCGAGTCTCACTTGTGCAATGGCATAAGCCAAATCGGTGGGACCGAGTTTTTCAACTCGGTGGGTCCGAGATGGTTTCGGCGGAAACCTAACCCTAAAATTTTCGAATCAAAACTAATCTACGAATGCATTGACTGGATAGGAGTGTTTCGATCGTGGCAAGAATCATGATGATCACAATGTGCTAAGAATCGGATTGGGGAACAGCACAAAGATCGAGTCCATACCCTAGTTCGGCGGAGACTCGCTACGGCGGCAACGGCGGGGTAGAATTCCCGTTGATAGCGACGGAGACCAGCGACTAGAGGCGGCTGGCGGCAAGGAGACGATCCAGAGACCAAGTTGGCAGAGCAGGCAATCACGCGGGCGAAGGGGTTCGGAGAAATTTCCAAATTTTTGCCCGTGACTATATATAGCCCGACCCTGCCGGTGTGACCGAGTAGAACAACTCGGTGGCACCAAGATTCATAACTGCAAGCAGTTACTGAAACTCGATGTGACCGAAAGGTTCAAATCGGTTGCACCCAGATCGAAAACCTAGATCAACTTAATGATCTCGGTAGGACCGAAAGTAGGGTATCGGTCAGACCGAGAATCATAAAGAGGTTTTGGAAGTTAAAGTCTATGACGAATCGGGGACTCCGAGCGCTCCTCACACAGAGTGGTTCAAATCTGACTTAATCAAATTTTGTGATGTAGCATGAATAGAGTTTGAGACGAGAAAAGCATAGATAGCTAGAGGAGGTTCTTAGGCATTCTTGTCCATCCACTTGGCAAAAGGAAATAAAACCAAACAATCAAAACAACAAGTGGATGTCCTAGAATGAGTTAAATATGCAACCAGCATGCTCACACAATAAGATGGCAAATGAAATATGTGACAAGGCATGCACAACCAATTCTAGCATCTATCAAGCAATTTGCGATGACAAGGTCATCTATATATGAGTATATTGACTTAGGAGTCAAGTGAAAGCACTTGATCATAGGTCATACTCATCGTTTAAGCTCAAGTGGGGTTACCACTTTTACATAAAGCATTGTTGTGTTCACATCTTTAGAGTTGCTTTAGCTCAAGTCTTAGAGTAAAGCTCCCCCTAGATGTGATATCCCCCCTTAGAGGGATGAACTAACCTCGGGTTTTGTCGATGATGACTTCATGTAGATGTTGAAGATGTGGATGCTCAATGTTGATGTAGATCACTTGGAGCTATCCATTTGAGTGAATTGCACTTTCAATACCTACATGGGTTAGTCCCACAAGGAACAAACAAGGATATCCATAGACATAGAGTGATGCACACACAAGATGATGTCCATGAAGACTTTTAGGTTACCTTGTCCCTTGTCTTACCAACAAGAGGGTTTGTGACTCCTTGAACTAGTGCAAGATGTGGAAGTTGATTGCACTTGTTCTTGCCAAAATGATAAGAGTGAAGTATGTTGGCGGAGTCACCCTCAAGAACTCTCTAGTTCTTCTTCTTTTGGATCCACACCATCTTGATGGGAATCCTTGGAGTTGTAGTCGTACTTGATGAAGTGGAACTTGAAGTAGTCTTGGGAATCCACTTGACTAAGGTCTTAGGAGCTTCTTCAAATGCATCAATTTCCTCTTGAAGCTTGTCCTTGCCTTTTTGCTTGTAGTCTTGTGGTGGAAGATCATCTTGAGCTTGTGTCCCCTTGAAAGAAGTATCATACTTCTCTTGTTGAGGAACAAACTTTGTCTTGGGGTATTGATCTTCTTCCCACTCAACTCCATTGGCATTGAACTTTCGTTCAAAACCAACACCTTGATTATTCCGGTGCATTCCTTGCTTGCGCACAATTTCCTCGAATTGCTTACTCCCGGCAAGGCTTTTGTACACTCCTTTCTCTATAATTCCCTTCAATAAGCTATTTTCTTGCTCAAGTGTAACTTGGCTAAGAGAATCATTAGTGGAATCAAGAGAACTACTAGAAGCAACAATATTGGATTTAGCATGATCATTGTTACTGCTAGAGGAAGAATCTTTCTTGTTCTTGTTACTAGACTTGACTTGAGGCATGTAAGTGGATAAGAGTAAACGCTTGGCAATGTAAGAAGAAATTTTCTTGCGGAGATCATCATTGATTGCTTTTAAGAACTCATGCTCTTGCTCAAGATTGAGCTTTTCAAAGTGTAATTTCTCATCAGCTCTTAAAAGTTCTCGATGATCTTCGAAGATAGTTTCATGAGCTAACTTAAGAGTGTTTAGTTCTTTAGTTAGAGCCTCAATCTTCTCCTCATCATTGTCATTCGTTTTATCTTGATTAGCATGATTAATTGACGTTTCATCATAGTATTCATCACTAGAGTTGTCAACAAGCAAATCATCACCTAACAAGTCATCTTCATCACTATTGAAATCAACATACTCGGGGTGTGTTACCTTAGGACCTTTGGCCATGAAGAATCTTCCAATTCCTTCATTGGTGAGTGAAATATGTCGTAGGAGTTGGTTGACACAAGTGCTAGACCGGCAACACCTTCATCTTGAGTATCTTCGGAGTCGGAGTGATAGCTTCTCTCAGAGTGGCTGTCGGAGTCGGAGCCGGATACCCATTCACCAACATGAGCTTGATGTCTTCGTTTTGTGTAGCTCCTTGATGATTTTTCCTTCCTTTCCGAATCCTTGCTTCTCCATGAGTATCTTCGTTCATAACGATCATCTCTACTCTTTCTCTCTCTTGGTGGTGATTCTTTGCTTCTTCTTTTTGGAGAATCTTCTCTTCTCTTGTAGCGAGCCGTACACTCATTGGAATAGTGTCCGGGTCTTCCACAACTGTAGCAGTTTCGCTCTCGACTAGAAGATCTTTTGTCATTGTAGGACCTTGACTTGAAGCTTCTATCTTTGCTTCTACTCTTGTAGAACTTGTTGAAGTTCTTCACCATTAAGCTCAATTCTTCATTGAAGTTTTGTTTCTCACTTGATGATGTAGGGGCTTCACATGAGGCTTTGTAGGCACCACTTGATTTGGTGTGAAGTTCCTCTTTATCCTTAAGTGACATCTCATGAGCAACAATTCTTCCAATCACCTCCGTTGGCTTGAGATCTTTGTAATTGGGCATCATTTGGATCAATGTGCACACGGTATCATATTTTCCATCCAAGGCTCTTAGAATCTTCTTGATGATGAATCTATTGGTCATCTCTTCACTTCCTAAGCCGGCAATCTCATTTGTGATGAGAGCAAGCCTAGAGTACATTTCAGCGACACCTTCACCATCCTTCATTTTGAACTTGTCAAGTTGACTTTGAAGTACATCCAACTTGGATTCCTTGACGGAGTCGGTACCTTTGTGCATATCAATCAAAGTGTCCCAAATTTCCTTTGAATTCTCAAGACGGCTGATTTTGTTGAATTCTTCGGGGCATAATCTGTTGAAGAGAATATCACAAGCTTGAGCATTGTATTGCAACATCTTTAACTCATCCGCGGTAGCTTCACGATTTGGTTCTTTCCCATCAAAGAAGTCACCTTGCAAACCAACACACACAATAGCCCAAACGGCGGGGTTATGTCCAAGAATATGCATTTTCATTTTATGCTTCCAACTAGCAAAATTAGTACCATCAAAGTAAGGACCTCTACGGTGATAATTTCCCTCGCTAGACGCCATACTCTCCTAGGTTGTGAAACCAAGGCTATGACCACCAAAAGCTATGGAGATCAAAGCAAATGGAGACCAAAGCTCTGATACCACTTGTAGGATCGGAAGTATGTCTAGAGGGGGTGATTAGACTACTTGACCAAATAAAAACTTAACCTTTTCCCAATTTTAGTTCTTGGCAGATTTTAGCTAATGTAGGACAAGTCAAGCAATCATCACACAATTCAAGCAAGCATGCAAAGAGTATATTGGCAGCGGAAAGTAAAGCATGCAACTTGCAAGAATGTAAAGGGAAGGGTTTGGAGAATTCAAACGCAATTGGAGACATGGATGTTTTTCCCGTGGTTCGGATAGGTGGTGCTATCCTACATCCACGTTGATGGAGACTTCAACCCACAAAGGGTAATGGTTGCGCGAGTCCACGGAGGGCTCCACCCACAAAGGGTAATGGTTGCGCGAGTCCACGGAGGGCTCCACCCACAAAGGGTCCACGAAGAAGCAACCACCCACAAAGGGTCCACGAAGAAGCAACCTTGTCTATCCCACCATGACCATCGCCCATGAAGGACTTGCCTCACTAGCGGTAGATCTTCACGAAGTAGGCGATCTCCTTGCCCTTACAAACTCCTTGGTTCAACTCCACAATCTTGTCGGGGGCTCCCAAGTGACACCTAGCCAATCTAGGAGACACCACTCTCCAAGAAGTAACAAATGGTGTGTAGGTAATGAACTCCTTGCTCTTGTGCTTCAAATGATAGTATCCCCAACACTCAACTCTCTCTCATAGGATTTGGATTTTGTGGAAAGAAGATTTGAGTGGAAAGCAACTTGGGAAGGCTAGAGATCAAGATTCATATGGTAGGAATGGAATATCTTGGTCTCAACACATGAGTAGGTGGTTCTCTCTCAGAACATATGAGTTGGAATTGTGTATGTGTTCTGATGGCTCTCTCCACAATGAAGAGGAGGTGGAGGGGTATATATAGCCTCCACACAAAATCCAACCGTTACACACAGTTTTCCAATCTCGGTGGGACCGAATCAACAAACTCGGTTGGACCGAAAAGGTAAACCTAGTGACCGTTAGAGATTTTCGGTGGGACTGACATGCAACTCGGTAGGACCGATATGGTTAGGGTTTGGGCATAACGTAATCTCGGTGAGACCGATTACACAAACTCGGTAAGACCGATTTTGGTAATTAGCTAACCAGAGAGTTGGTCAGGCAAACTCGGTGGGACCGATTTGCTCTTTCGGTGAGACCGAAAAGTTACAAAAAGGAAACACTGAATTTACATTGCAATCTCGGTGGGACCGATCCGCTCTTTCGGTGAGACCGAAAAGTTACGAAAGGGAAACAGAGAGTTTGCAATCCCATCTCGGTGAGACAGAGATCCCTATCGGTAGAACTGAATTTCTAGGGTTGGGCAGTGGCTAATGACAAGTGAAACTCGGTGGCGCCGGATAGAAAGAATCGGTATGACCGAGTTTGGCTTAGGGTTTAGGTCATATGTGGATATGGGAAAGTAGTTGAGGGTTTTGGAGCATATCACTAAGCACATGAAGCAAGAGGCTCATTAAGCAACACCTCATCCCTCCTTGATAGTATTGGCTTTTCCTAAAGACTCAATGTGATCTTGGATCACTAAAATATAAAATGAAGAGTCTTGAGCTTTTGAGCTTGAGCCAATCCTTTGTCCTTAGCATTTTGAGGGTTCCACTTTCACATCCATGCCATGCCAATCATTGAGCTTTCCTGTAATAATCATCTTGGAATAGCATTAGCTCAATGAGCTATATGTTGTTATGAATTACCAAAACCACCTAGGGATAGTTGCACTTTCACTTGTGGGGTGGCCGACTAGCGAGCCACCGCGTGTTTCACCCACCGCTGAAGCCGCGACCGACCAGATCGCTTGCGTCGGCGAACAGCGAGGAGCAAGGACTCCAGGGGAGCCAACCAATACTGGGTCGACGACTGCCGGAGAAGGACGCCGCGAGTGCACGCACGAAAATGCGTCGCCCCGCAGATGGGGTGCACCTCGACGTCAAGGGGACCTTCCTGAAGCTAGGCGGAGTCGTTGGCAACGAAGACGAGCGCATCGAGACGGATCTCGCGGCCCTCAGCCAATCCACTGCCGGAAACCATGATGATGGGAATCGGAAAAATCGCAACTTCACCAAAAAGTCGCTAAGACACCTGCCCCCTGGTGGGCGCCAACTGTCGTGGTTCTAAGACTGACAGTAGAATGGGGGTAGGTATGAAGAGGCAAGATCCCAGCTATGGTGAAGTTGTACACACAAGATTTATGAGTTCAGGCCCTTCACGGTGGAAGTAATAGCCCTACGTCTCGGTGCCCGGAGGCGGTCGACTGGATTATATGTGTGTGGTGTTACAGGAGGTGCGAACCCTTGTCCCTGAGGAGGGGGTGGCTTATATAGAGTTCGCCAGACCCCTCCCGCCCTCAGTTACAAAAGGTTTAAGGTACATAAAGATGGGGCGTTTCTGGTAACGCTAGTAATAAAGTGACATAAATGACCATTAAGTCTACAGACTAAACGTCCAACCGTTGCTTTTCAGAGTAGCTTTCGATCTTCTGCCTGTCGAGTGATCATTGCTATGGTCGAGTGACATAGGGTCTTCTGAGTGGAACGTGTCTGGTCGAGTGGATGATGGTATACCTTGAATGCTTCTGACTTTAGGGTGATGTCCTAGGGAAGGGTGTCTAGGTCAGGCCTATGACCCTACCCTAGGTACATAGCTTCATCAACCGCTGCCTCGCTGGACCCCGTCGCCGCTGGCTTCCTCCCGTCTTCGCGTGACTACGCACGCCGCCGGCCTTCGCGGGCCTCTACTACCTCTTGAGCACTGCGTTAGATTTCCCCAAAGAGGAAGGGATGATGGAGGAAAGTAGCGTAAGTATTTCCCTCAGTTTTTGAGAACCAAGGTATGAATCCAGTAGGAGGCTACGCTCGAGTCCCTCGTACCTACACAAAAACAATAGCTCAACGAAACCAACGCGCTTAGGGGTTGTCAATCCCTTCACGGTTACTTACGAAAGTGAGATATGATAGAGATGATAAATAATATTTTTGGTGTTTTTGATATAGAGATGCAAAGTAAAAAGTAAAAGCAAAGCAAAAATAAAGTGATGGAGATTAATATGATGAGAAAGAGACCCGGGGGCCATAGGTTTCACTAGTGGCTTCTCTCAAGAGCATAAGTATTCTACGGTGGGTGAACAAATTACTGTTGAGAAATTGACAGAGCATAGTTATGACAATATCTAGGTATGATCATGTATATAGGCATCACATCCGAGACAAGTAGACCAAAACGATTATGCATCTACTACTATTACTCCACTCATCGACTGCTATCCAGCATGCATCTAGAGTATTAAGTTAAAAACAGAGTAATGCCTTAAGCAAGATGACATGATGTAGAGGGATAGTTTCATGCAATATGATAAAAACCCCATCTTGTTATCCTCGATGGCAACAATACAATACGTGCCTTGCTGCCCCTTCTGTCACTGGGAAAGGACACCGCAAGATTGAACCCAAAGCTAAGCACTTCTCCCATGGAAAGAAAAACCAATCTAGTAGGCCAAACCAAACTGATAATTCAAAGAGACTTGCAAAGATAACCAATCATACATAAAAGAATTCAGAGAAGATTCAAATATTATTCATAGATAGACTTGATCATAAACCCACAATTCATCAGTCTCAACAAACACACCGCAAAAAGAAGATTACATCAAATAGATCTCCACAAGAGAGGGGGAGAACATTGTATTGAGATCCAAAAAGAGAGAAGAAGCCATCTAGCTACTAGCTATGGACCCGTAGGTCTGAAGTAAACTACTCACAATTCATCGGAGGGGCTTGGATGCTGATGTAGAAGCCCTCCATGATCGATGCCCCCTCCGGCGGAGCTCTGGAATAGGCCCCAAGATGGGATCTCATGGATACAGAAAGTTGTGGCGGTGGAATTAGGTTTTTGGCACCGTCCCCGATCGTTTGGGGGTACGTGGATATATAGGAGGAAGAAGTACGCCGGTGGAGCTTCGAAGGGCCCACGAGGCAGGGGGCGCGCCCTAGGGGGGCGCGCCCTCCACCCTCGTGACCACCTCGTGGCTTTCTTGATGGAGGGTCCAAGTCTCCTGGATCTTATCTGATGAGAAAATCACGTTTCCGAAGGTTTCATTCCGTTTGGACTCCGTTTGATATTCCTTTTCTTCGAAACCCTAAAACTGGCAAAAAACAACAATTCTGGGATGGGCCTCCAGTTAATAGGTTAGTCCCAAAAATAATATAAAAGTGGATAATAAAGCCCAATAATGTCTAAAACAGTAGATAATATAGCATGGAGCAATCAAAAATTATAGATACGTTGGAGACGTATCAAGCATCCCCAAGCTTAATTCCTGCTCGTCCTCGAGTAGGTAAATGATAAAAACAGAATTTTTGATGCGGAGTGCTACTTGGCATAATTTTAATGTAATTCTTCTTAATTGTGGTATGAATATTCAGATCCGAAAGATTCAAGACAAAAGTTCATATTGACATAAAAATGATAATACTTCAAGCATACTAACTAAGCAATTATGTCTTCTCAAAATAACATGGCCAAAGAAAGTTCATCCCTACAAAATCATATAGTTTAGTCATGTTCCATTTTCGTCACACAAGAATGCTCTCATCATGCACAACCCCAATGACAAGCCAAGCAATTGTTTCATACTTTAGTAATCTCAAACCTATAAACTTTCACGCAATATATGAGCGCGAGCCATGGACATAGCACTATGGGTGGAATAAAATATAATGAGGGGGGTTATGTGGAGAAGACAAAAAAGGAGAAAGTCTCACATCAACGAGGCTAATCTATGGGCTATGGAGATGCCCACCGATTGATGTTAATGCAAGGAGTAGGGATTGCCATGCAATAGATGCACTAGAGCTATAAATGTATGAAAGCTCAACAAAAGAAACTAGTGGGTGTGCATCCAACTTGCTTGCTCACGAAGACCTAGGGCACTTGAGGAGGCCCATTGTTGGAATATACAAGCCAAGTTCTATAATGAAAAATTCCCTCTAGTATATGAAAGTGATAATATGAGAGACTCTCTACTATGAAGATCATGCTGCTACTTTGAAGCACAAGTGTGGTAAAAGGATAGTAACATTGTCCCTTCTCTCTTTTCTCTCATTTTTTTGGCCTTTATTTTTTTGGGACTTCTCCCTTTTTTATGGCCTTTCTTTTTTTTATACCTCACTTGGGACAATGCTCTAATAATGATAATCATCACACTTCTATTTATTTACAACTCAATGATTACAACTTGATACTAGAACAAAGATGACTCTATATGAATGCCTCCGGCGGTGTACCAGGATATGCAATGAACCAAGAGTGACATGTATGAAAGAATTATGAACGGTGGCTTTGCCACAAATACTATGTCAACTACATGATCATGCTAAGCATTATGACAATGATGAATGTGTCATGATAAACGGAATGGTGGAAAGTTGCATGGCAATATATCTCAGAATGGCTATGGAAATGCCATAATAGGTAGGTATGGTGGCTTTTTTGAGGAAGATATAAGGAGGTTCATGTGTGAAAGAGCGTATCATATCACGGGGTTTGGATGCACCGGCGAAGTTTGCACCAACTCTCAATGTGAGAAAGGGCAATGCACGATACCAAAGAGGCTAGCAAGGATGGAAGGGTGAGAGCGCGTATAATCCATGGAATCAACATTAGTCATAAAGAACTCACATACTTATTGCAAAAATCTACAAGTCATCAAAAACCTCGGCACTACGCGCATGCTCCTAGGGGGATAGATTGGTAGGAAAAGACCATCGCTCGTCCCCGACCGCCACTCATAAGGAAGACCATCAAATAACACCTCATGCTTCAAATTTGTTGCATAACATTTACCATACGTGCATGCTACGGGACTTGCAAACTTTAACACAAGTACTTCTCAATTTCACAACTACTCAACTAGCATTACTTTGATATTATTACCTCCATATCTCAAAACAATCATCAAGCATCAAACTTTTCTTAGTATTCGACACACTCATACAAAAGTTTTATTATTAATCTTGCATAACAAGCATATTAGGATTTTAAGAAAATTACCATGCTATTAAGACTCTCAAAATAATTTAAGTGAAGCATGAGAGATCAATAGTTTCTATAAAACAAATCCACCACCGTGCTCTAAAAGATATAAGTGAAGCACATAGAGTATCCTATCAAATTCCAAATCATGTATGGCTCTCTCAAAAGGTGTGTGCAGCAAGTATGATTGTGGTAGACTAACAAGAAAATACTCAAATCATAAAAGACGCTCCAAGCAAAACACATATCATGTGGTGAATAAAAATATAGCTCCAAGTAAAGTTACTAATAGAAGTAGACGAAAAAGAGGGGATGCCTTCCGGGGCATCCCCAAGCTTTGGCTTTTAGGTGTCCTTAGATTATCTTGGGGGTGCCATGGGCATCCCCAAGCTTAGGCTCTTGCCAATCCTTGTTCCATAATCCATCAAATCTTTACCCAAAACTTGAAAACTTCACAACACAAAACTTAAAGTAGAAAATCTCGTGAGCTCCGTTAGCGAAAGAAAACAAAAGACCACTTCAAGGTACTGTAATGAACTCATTATTTATTTATATTGGTGTTATACCTACTGTATTCCAACTTCTATATGGATTACAAACTATTTTACTAGCCATAGATTCATCAAAATAAGCAAACAACACACGAAAAACAGAATCTGTTAAAAACAGAACAGTCTGTAGTAATCTGTAGCTAGCGCAAGATCTGGAACCCCAAAAATTCTAAAATAAATTGCTGGACGTGAGGAATTTATCTATTAATCATCTGCAAAAAGAATTAAATTTCCAAATAAAAATGACCGCAGTTCTCGTGAGCGCTAAAGTTTCTGTTTTTTACAGTAAGTTCAACAAGACTTTCCCCAAGTCTTCCCAACGGTTCTACTTGGCACAAACACTAATTAAACACAAAAAACACAACCAAAACAGAGGCTAAATAATTTATATATTACTAAACAGGAGCAAAAAGTAAGGAATAAAAATAAAATTGGGTTGCCTCCCAACAAGCGCTATCGTTTAACGCCCCTAGCTAGGCATAACAAGCAAGAATAGATCTAGGTATTGCCATCTTTAGTTTTCAATTTTTTTTAGCGGAATCAAGCTCGAACTCGGGAGGTTCTTTACATTTCCCTTCATATTCTGAAATTTTTAGATCTAAAGAATCCAACCGCTTATTGCAAAGGGTAATCAACATATCCATGCGGTGAATATTTCCACTAATGTTCTTAAGAGGTTCAAGGGATTTCTGCAAGATTTTAGTGACTTCACAATTTTTTTCAAAAACTTGTGTCTATTCCTGAGTAGGATGAGGCCCCTTTTGTTGAGGTAGTGTTCCCACTATACCTTCTATAATTTCAAGTGCAATATGGGGATCGATTTAAATAAAATTGCCTTTGGCAACGCAATCCAAGAGTTGTCTATGAGACATATTTAATCCAACATAAAAATTGCGAAGCAAAATTCTTAGATTTATTTCAGAGTACAATTACGATGAGATTCCATTATTCTCAACCAGGCATCTTTTAGGTTTTCTCATAACCTTTGTTTAAAGTGAAAGATTTCGAACTCAGGGGTCAACGGAGAAGATAAGGGACTAGCCATAACGACAAGCAAACAAACTAACACACAAGCAAACAAAAAGCAAACGGGCAAATAGAGAGAGAGGGAGGGAGGATAGAGAGAGAGGGCGAATAAAACGGCAATGGTGAAGTGGGGGAGAGGAAAACGAGAGGCAAATGGCAAATAATGTAATGCGGGAGATAGGGATTGTGATGGGTACTTGCTATGTTGACTTTTGCGCAGACTCCTCGACAACGGCGCCAGAAATTCTTCTTGCTACCTCTTGAGCACTGCGTTGGATTTCCCCGAAGAGGAAGGGATGATGCAGCAAAGTAGCGTAAGTATTTCCCTCAGTTTTTGAGAACCAAGGTATCAATCCAGTAGGAGGCTACGCTCGAGTCCCTCGTACCTACACAAAAACAATAGCTCAACGCAACCAACGCGCTTCGGGGTTGTCAATCCCTTCACGGTCACTTACGAAAGTGAGATCTGATAGAGATGATAAATAATATTTTTGGTGTTTTTGATATAGAGATGCAAAGTAAAAAGTAAAAGCAAAGTAAAAGCAAAGCAATAATAAAGTGATGGAGATTAATATGATGAGAAAGAGACCCGGGGCCATAGGTTTCACTAGTGGCTTCTCTCAAGAGCATAAGTATTCTACGGTGGGTGAACAAATTACTGTTGAGCAATTGATAGAATTGAGCATAGTTATGAGAATATCTAGGTACGATCATGTATATAGGCATCACGTTCGAGACAAGTAGACCGAAACGATTCTGCATCTACTACTATTACTCCACTCATCGACCGCTATCCAGCATGCATCTAGAGTACTAAGTTAAAAACAGAGTAACACCTTAAGCAAGATGACATGATGTAGAGGGATAGTTTCATGCAGTATGATAAAAACCCCATCTTGTTATCCTCGATGGCAACAATACAATACGTGTCCTGCTGCCCCTTCTGTCACTGGGAAAGGACACCGCAAGATTGAAACCAAAGCTAAGCACTTCTCCCATGGCAAGAAAAACCAATCTAGTAGGCCAAACCAAACTGATAATTCGAAGAGACTTGCAAAGCTAACCAATCATACGTAAAAGAATTCAGAGAAGATTCAAATATTATTCATAGATAGACTTGATCATAAACCCACAATTCATCGGTCTCAACAAACACACCGCAAAAAGAAGATTACATCGAATAGATCTCCACAAGAGAGGGGGAGAACATTGTATTGAGATCCAAAAAGAGAGAAGAAGCCATCTAGCTACTAGCTATGGACCCATAGGTCTGAAGTAAACTACTCACAATTCATCGAAGGGGCTTGGATGATGATGTAGAAGCCCTCCGTGATCGATGCCCCCTCCGGCGGAGCTCCGGAACTGGCCCCAAGATGGGATCTCATGGATACAGAAAGTTTCGCCGGTGGAATTAGGTTTTTGGCTCCGTCCCCGATCGTTTGGGGGTACGTGGATATATATAGGAGGAAGAAGTACGATGGTGGAGCTTCGAGGGGCCCACGAGGCAGGGGGCATGCCCTCCACCCTCGTGACCACCTCGTGGCTTTCTTGACGGAGGGTCCAAGTCTCCTGGATCTTATCTGATGAGAAAATCACGTTTCCGAAGGTTTCATTCCGTTTGGACTCCGTTTGATATTCCTTTTCTTTGAAACCCTGAAACAGGCAAAAACAGCAATTCTGGGTTGGGCCTCCGGTTAATAGGTTAGTCCCAAAAATAATATAAAAGTGGATAATAAAGCCCAATAATGTCTAAAATAGTAGATAATATAGCATGGAGCAATCAAAATTATAGATACGTTGGAGACGTATCAGCCTCCGCCCGGCCGCCCGCATTCGCGCGCCTCCGACGGCCTCCGCCCGGCCACCCGCCTCTGTGCGCCTCCTCCCTGCTCCGCACACCGCCGACGGCCGCCTCCTGCAACCATCCAAGTTGGAGGCCCCACGGCATGGTCCCTGCCCCGAGCGCTCGTTTCTGGACCATCTCTCCTATCCGGACCCCTCGCCGGACTTTGCCTCTCCGCCCCTCACCGGACTCCGCTGCGGCCGCTCCTCTCCATTCCCCGCCGCGGCCTCCCCTTGAACGACCCTACCATGGCCGAGCCTCCCCAATGTCCTCCTCTTTGTCCCTCGCCGGCCTACGCTGCGACCACCCCTCGCCCAACCCACCGCAACCATCCCTCGCTGGATCCCACCGCGCCTGAGCCGCCCTCGCCGGACCCCGCCGCGCCTGAGCCTCCACAAACTCCTCTCTGGCCCGAGCACTAGAGCTCCCCCGGCAGTGGCAGCGGTTGCAGGATTTCGCTACTCCGGCGACCACCGAACAAATGTATTTTTTAAAATAAAAACCAATCTTTGTCGTCTGTAGTTTACTCTTGATGCGGCAAAGGAAACTTTCTGACTGACGGCAAAGGGAACTTTCTGACTGACGACAAAGACTGCATGATTTGCCGTCTGTTATTTATAAGGCTAACGACAAAGCAGATTTGACTGACGGCAAAGTCTTTGTCGTCTTCATGATGAAAAGCTGACGGCAAAGTATTCTTTGCCGACTATACTTTGCCGTCTGAGTTTGCCGTCTGTTTCTGACGGCAACCCCTTTGCCGTCTGTGATCCACAGACGGCAAAATACCTGTTTCCTATAGTGGTCCACATTTCTAATCCATGCCATGCCAATCACTGAGCTTTCCTGAAATATTTATCTTGAAATAGTATTAGCTCAATGAGCTATATGTTGTTAGGAATTACCAAAACCACCCAGGGATAGTTGCACTTTCAATCTCCCCCTTTTTGGTAATTGATGACAACATATAGATCAACGCTTCGACAAATGATTATAAGATTGAAATACATCGTCTCTTTGAGAAGTATGTGATAAGCAAGAGCTCCCCCTAAATTTGTGCATTATTTAAAATTTGCTTTTGAATGCAAATGCACAATCGATTAGGATCATGGGTCACTCTTCCATGTCACATACATCTTGGTGGAGTGCTCAAAATGATGGAAATTAAAAGCATGCACTCATCACCAAGCAAAGTGAATGATCATATATGGAATATAAGAGATAATATCATCCAAGCAAGCATTAAGGTAGCATATGATCAATCACATGATCAAACAAGTATCTCACATAGACAAAGACATAGTGTATCAACCAAGCGCATAAGAAAGTTCAACCAAAAAACAAGAGAGATAAAGGCAAAACACTCTCTCTCTCGAAGCCTATGATCTATATATATTTCTCCCCCTTTGGCAACAAGTTACCAAAAAGTTTGAAATGCATAGTGCTATGCGTCTCTCAGGCTTGGTCTTCTGGAGGTGGTGTAGAGAGAACTCCAAGGACGAAGGCATCTGTTGATGTAGTTGGAGCTGGTGGAGTAGCTGCTGGAGGTGGCACTGAAGCTGTAGCTGCTGATGTAGCTCTAGAATCAGGTATATGCACTGCAGCAGACCTCTAACTCCTTGGTACTTGCTGAAAAGCATTAGTAGTTGCCTTCCCTCTCCTCTGTTCTGCTTCCACCTGGAGTTGCTCAACTACAGTTTGTATCTGTGTTACCTTGAGGTCAAGATCATAAAATTTTGATTCAACAATCCTCTCCAGGCTCTCCTGATTCTGAGTCGGGGTGGCCAAGCCCTTCTCAATTCTCAGTGTAGCTTGAATCAGATAGCCCAATTGTCCTATTTTGACTTGAGGTATACCTCATATGCTTCTTCTACACTTGGCATCCTTGCAGCTTTCTCTGCCTTAGCTTTGGCTCTCTTCTCTTGTGCTTGAGCTGATGACGGTTCATTCTTATTCATGACAACTTCATTATCTTCAAACCCTGGAAGGAAGGGTAAGTGCTCTTTGTCCAACAAGTATGTTCTTGTGCCCATCTTGGAGTTGATGAGCTCCTGAATATGTGGAGCATACCCACAGCTTCTCTTTTGGTCAGCAGCTGTCCTCTTGATTGTCTCTACAATCAGACTCATGACTTTGAACTTTTGAGGGACATCAAAGATTTGCAGCAAGTTGATGGAATGTCCTCTAACTATCTTGTGATCTCTTGATTTGGGTAGCAATGTGTGCCTTAGGATGGTGTTGATGGTAGGCAGACTAGACAACAAGTAATGTACAGATCCAAGCTTGTGAGTCTCCAAAGCTTTATCAGGGATCTCTTTGTACATGTTTTCCATGGAGTTGTGGTCTTTCTTCTTCTTGGCATACACATCCAAGTCATCCTCATGTTCCTCTAGGGCATTGATCAACTTGGCCCATTCTTCAACAGTGGATTGGTACCTAGTACCTTCAGACATCCAAACTATCTTCCCATCTGGTTAAAAGTGAGCAGTGGAGTAAAACTGCATGATCAAGTCATCATTCCATTTTGTGAGCTTTTGTCCAACAAACTCATCTACTCCACATGCTTTAAAGCTGTCATATACTCCTTGGAAGTGATCTTCATTCTCCTTGATGTATTCCCAATCAACCCATCTCATGTCACAAACAATGGGCTTCTTGTCAAGCAAAATTGTCTCATAGAAATCTTGTTGTTCTTTGGTATGAAATATATAATCAACTGCAGTCCTTCTCCTCACAGCATAGGGATCTGACTGTCTCCACAATCTCAGTCCAACATCTTTTTTGATGTGCATGTCTTCAGCCACTGGATGAGCATCATTGTGGTCTGGGATCTTGGGTTTCAATTTCCTCAAAACAAGAGACTCATCATCCTCTTCTTTAGCTTGAGGCACTAGGGCCTTGTTCTTCTGTTCTGCAGGAATACTTCTAGTGTTTCTCTTGGGTTTTGACTTCTGAGCTTGAGCTTTGGGAGCAGACTTGGGCTTTGATGTTGCAGCCCCTGACTTGATAGCATCTCCCATAAGCTTCTGAGCTTTGGGTGCTGGAGCATCCTCTTCCTCTTCCTATTCTTCTGCGGGATCCTTAAACATGGATGATCTCCCTAGGACTCTGGAAGTGGTCTTCTTGACCCTCTCCTTTCTCTTCTTGCCTTCTCCAGCCTCTTTAGGTTCAAGAGTGAATTCCATTGTTTCTTCCAAGGCTGATTTCCTAGGCTTGAATGTTGGCACTCTCTTGGCAGGTGCCTTCTTGTGCATCCCTGGCTTTGTTGTAGCAGTTGTGCCATATTCCTTCTTCAAGACTTTCTTCTTTGAGGTGGCCTCATCCTCAACAGCCACATAATCTTCATCCTCAGAGTCTGAGGTTCTCTTCATCCTTGCTCTAGTGGCTGCTTTGGGCAAGTTACTAGGTGTGCTTCTACTGCCCTCATCATAGCTGCTTGAGGGATCTGAACCCTCACTCAATTGCACATGTTCTTCATATCTGTTTTGACTGTCACTCTAGTCAGATATCTTGGCAATCACTGACAGAAAACCTTGTGAATAGATGTAGATGAGGTAGAGTGGATGAGCATCACAAAGTGTAGAGTTTTTGCAAACCAGATGAGTCAAAAACTTAGTTTTAGTTCTCCACAGAAAGCATTTTGGAGCTACCGATTTGATAAACTCGGTGATACCGAAGCAGCTTTTGGAACCCAAACTAGTGAACTCGGTCAGACCGAGTCACAGTTCAGTGGCACCGAGATTGCTAGGGTTTCATAGAAAATCGAACTTGGTCACACCGATTTGCAAGTTTCGGTCAGACCGAAAATGCATGTGCTATGGCCTAAGACAAATCGGTGAGACTGATTTCTACAATTCGGTCGGTCCAAGATGAGTTCGGTGGAGACCTAACCCTAAATTTTCAAATCCAATCTAATATAAAGGAAGTTTTCAGTGGATGGATTGTTTGCATACGTGGTCATGATCATGGCAAATCAATGTGCTATGAATCGGAGTTAAGGAATTAGCACATAGAGTCAAACCCATACCCTAGTTCGGCGGAGGTTCGCTACGGTGGCAACGGTGGAGCAGAAATCCGTTGACGGCGACGAAAACCAGCGGCGGGAGGTCGCTGGCGGCGAGGAGACGATCCGGAGACCTGAGGAGGCAGAGCAGGACACACGCGCGGGCTGAGGAGTTTGAAGAAATTTCCAAAATCTCACCCGTGGGTATATATGTCCCGACCCTGTCAGTGTGACCGAGTGGAACAACTTGGTGGCACCGAGACGCAGAATCGCAAGAGGTTACTGCAACTTGGTGTGACCAAAAGGTTCAAATAGGTTGCACCGAGATGGAAAACCTAGATCAACTTAGTGAACTCGGTGTGACCGAAGTGGATGACTCGGTCATACCGAAATGCACAAAGAGGTTTTGGAAGTTTAAGTCTATGACGAATCGGGGACTCCGAGTGCTCCTCACATAGAGTGGTTCGAATTTGACTTGACCAAACTTTGTGATGTAGCATGAATAGAGTTTGAGATGAGAAAATCATAGATAGCTAGAGTGAGTTCTTAGGCATTCTTGTCAATCCACTTGGCAAAAGAGAAAAATGCCAAACAATCAAAGGAACAAGTGGATGTCCTCGAATGAGTAAAATATGCAACCAACATGCTCACACAATAAAATGGCAAATGAAATATGTGTCAAAGCATGCACAAACACTCTACCATCTATTAAGCAATTGACAATGACTAGGTCATCTATATATGAGTATATTGACCGAGGAGTCAAATGAGAACATTTGATCATAGGTCATACTCATCGTTTAAGCACAAGTGGGATTGCCACTTTTACATAAAGCATTGTTGTGTTCACACCACTAGAGTTGCTTTAGCTCAATTGATTAGAGTAAAGCTCCCCCTAGATGTGATATCCCCCCTAAGAGGGATGAACTAACCTTGGGTTTTGTCGATGATGACTTCATGTAGGTGTTGAAGATGTAGATGATCAATGTTGATGTAGATCATTTGGAGCAATCCATTGGACTGAGTTGCACTTTCAATACCTGCACGGGTTAGTCCCACAAGGAACAAACAAGGATATCCATAGACATAGAGTGATGTTCACATAAGATGATGTCCATGAAAGCATTAGATTACATTGTCCCTTGTATTACGAACAAGAGGGTTTGTGACTCCTTGAACTAGTGCAAGATATGGAAGTTGTTTGCAGATGTCCTTGCCAAAAGATATGAGTGAAGTATGTTGGCGGAGTCACCCTCAGGAACTCTTTAGTTCTTTTTCTTCGAGATTCACACCATCTTGATGGGAATCCTTGGAGTTGTAGTCGTACTTGATGAAGTGGAACTTGATGTAGTCTTGGGAACCCACTTGACGAAGGCCTTGGGAGCTTCTTCAAATGCATCAATCTCCTCTTGAAGCTTGTCCTTGCCTTTTTGTTTGTGGTCTTGTGGTGGAAGATCATCTTGAGCTTGTGTTCCTTGGAAAGAAGTAGGATCATACTTCTCTTGTTGAGGAACAAACTTCATCTTGGGGTATTGATCTTCTTCCCACTCAACTCCATTGGCATTGAACCTTCGTTCAATACCAATTCCTTGATTCTTCCGGTGTCTTCCTTGCTTGCGTACAATTTCCTCAAATTGCTTACTTTTGGCAAGGCTCTTGTAAACACCTTTCTCTATAATTCCCTTTAATAAGCTATTTTCTTGCTCAAGTGTAACTTGGCTAAGAGAATCATTAGTGGAATCAAGAGAACTACTACAAGCAACAACATTGGATTTAGCATGATTATTGTTACTACTAGAAGAAGAATCTTTCTTACTCTTGTTGCCAGATTTAACTTGTGGCATGTAAGTAGACAAGAGTAAACGCTTGGCAATGTAAGAAGAACTTTTCTAGCAAAGATCATCATTGATCGCTTTTAAGAACCCATGCTCTTGCTCAAGGTTGAGCTTTTCAAAGCATAACTTTTCATCAGTCTTTAAAAGCTCTCGATGATTTTCCAAGGTAGTTTCATGAGCTAACTTAAGAGTGTTTAGTTCTTTAGTTAAACGCTCAATCTCCTTCTTATCATCGTCATTCGTTTTATCTTGATTAGCATGATTAATAGCAAGTTCATCATAGTTTTCATCACTAGAATTGTCAACAAGTAAATCATCATCACCTAGCAAATCATCTTCATCACTATTGAAATCAACATACTCGGGGTGTGATACCTTTGGGCCTTTAGCCATGAAGCATCTTCCAATTGCTTCATTTGGTGACTCAAATATGTCGTAGGAGTTGGTTGACACAAGTGCTAGACCGGAAACACCTTCATATTGAGTATATTTGGAGTCGGAGTGATAAATTCTCTGAGAGTGATTGTCGGAGTCGGAGCCGGATACCCATTCACCAACATGAGCT
Source organism: Triticum aestivum (assembly GCF_018294505.1). NCBI lineage: Eukaryota > Viridiplantae > Streptophyta > Magnoliopsida > Poales > Poaceae > Triticum > Triticum aestivum. Next base: position 449,397,131 of record NC_057812.1, on the reverse strand, counting down.
TGATGTCTTCATTTTGTGTAGCTCCTTGATGATTTGTCCTTCCTTTCCAAATCCTTGCTTCTTCGTGATGTTCTTCGTTCATAACGGTCATCTCTACTCCTTCTCTCTCTTGGTGGTGATTCTTCTCTTCTACTTCTTCTTTTGGGAGAATCTTCTCTTCTTTTGTAGAGAGTCGTACACTCATTGGAGTAGGGTCCGGGTCTTCCACAATTGTAGTAATTACGTTCACGACTCGAAGATCTTTTGTCATTGTAGGACCTTGACTTGGAACTTCTCTCCTTGCTTCTAATCTTGTAGAACTTATTTAAGTTCTTCACCATTAGGCTCAATTCTTCATTGAAGGCTTGTTTCTCACTTGATGATGTGGGAGCATCACATGAGGCTTTGTAAGCACCACTTGACTTGTTGTGAAGCTCTTCCTTATCCTTGAGTGACATCTCATGGGCAACAATTCTTCCAATGACTTCCGTTGGCTTGAGATCTTTGTAATTGGGCATCATTTGGATCAATGTGCACACGGTATCATATTTTCCATCCAAGGCTCTTAGGATCTTCTTGATGATGAATCTATCGGTCATCTCTTCACTTTCTAAGCCGGCAATCTCCTTTGTGATGAGAGCAATCCTAGAGTACATTTCAGTGACACCTTCACCATCCTTCATTTTGAACTTGTTAACTTGACTTTGAAGCACATCCAATTTGGATTCCTTGACGGAGTCGGTACCTTCGTGCATATCAATTGAAGTATCCCAAATTTCCTTTGCATTCTCAAGACGTCTGATTTTGTTGAATTCTTCGGGGGACAATCCGTTGAAGAGAATATCACAAGCTTGAGCATTGTATTGCAACATCTTCAACTCTTCCGCAGTAGCTTCACGGTTCGGTTCTCTCCCATCAAAAATTCACCTTGCAATCCAATACACACAATAGCACAAATGGCGGGGTTATGTCCAAGAATATGCATTTTCATCTTATGCTTCCAACTAGCAAAATTAGTACCATCAAATTAAGGACCTCCACGGTGGTAATTTCCCTTGCTAGACGCCATACCACCAAAAGCTATGGAAATCAAGGCAAATGGAGACCAGAGCTCTGATACCACTTGTAGGATTAAAAGTATGTCTAGAGGGGGGTGATTAGACTACTTGACCAAATAAAAATCCAGCCTTTTCCCAATTTTAAGTCTTGGCAGATTTTAGCAACTTAGCATTAGTCAAGCAATCAACATACACATGCAAGTCTAAGAGTATAGCAGCGGAATGTAAAACATTGCACATGAAGGTAAAGGGAGGAGTTTGGAGAGGGCAAACGCAATGTAGACACGAAGATTTTTGGCGTGGTTCCGATAGGTGGTGCTATCGTACATCCACGTTGATGGAGACTTCAACCCACGAAGGGTAACGGTTGCGCGAGTCCATGGAGGGCTCCACCCATGAAGGGTCCACGAAGAAGCAACCTTGTCTATCCCACCATGGCCATCGCTCGCAAAGGACTTGCCTCACTAGGGTAGATCTTCATGAAGTAGGTGATCTCCTTGACCGTACAAACTTCTTGGTTCAACTCCACAATCTTGACGGAGGCTCCCAAGTGACACCTAACCAATCTAGGAGACACCACTCTCCAAAAGGTAATAGATGGTGTGTTGATGATGAACTCCTTGCTCTTGTGCTTCAAATGATAGTCTCCCCAACACTCAACTCTCTCTCATAGATTTGGATTTGGTGGAAAGATGATTTGAGTGGAAAGCAACTTGGAGAAGGCTAGAGATCAAGATTCATATGGTTGGAATGGAATATCTTGACCTCAACACATGAGTAGGTGGTTCTCTCTCAAAAAATGTATGATGGAAGTGTAGGCATGTTCTGATGGCTCTCCTCACAAATGAAGAGTGGGTGGAGGGGTATTTATAGACTCCACACAAAATCTAACCGTTACACACAAATCACCAAACTCGGTGGGACCGAATAATGAAACTCGGTTGGAACGATTTAGTTCAAAATGAGACCGATTTCATTATGGTTAGGGCATAAACGTAATCTCGGTGAAACCGATTACACAAACTCGGTGGGACCGATTTTGGTAATAAGCTAACCAGAGAGTTGGTTAGGCAAACTCGGTGGGACCGATTCGCTCATCTCGGTGAGACCGAAACGTTACAAAGGGGAAACAGAGAGTTTGCATTGCGAATCGGTGGGACCGATCGCTCATTTCGGTTGGACCAAAATGTTACGAAGGGAAACAGAGAGTTTGCAATCCCATCTCGGTGAGACCGAGATCCCTATCGGTGAGACCGAAAAGACTAGGGTTTTGTGGTAGTGGCTATGTCAACTAAACTCGGTGGCGCCGGATAGAAACTTTCGGTGGGGCCGAGTTTGACTTTTGGTTTGGGACGTATGTGGATATGAGAAAGTGGTTGAGGGTTTTGGAGCATATCACTAAGAATTTTGAGAAAGTAGCCCATTAAGCAACACCTCATCCCCTTTTAATAGTATTGGCTTTTCCTATGGACTCATGTGATCTTGGATCACTAGAAGGTAAAATGTAGAGTCCCGAGCTTTAGAGCTTGAGCCAATCTTTTGTCCTTATCATTTTGAGGGATCCACATTTCTAATCCATGTTATGCCAATCATTGAGCTTTCCTGAAATATTTATCTTGAAATAGTATTAGCTCAATGAGCTATATGTTGTTAGGAATTACCAAAACCACCCAGGGATAGTTGCACTTTCAGATAAACACCCTCAAATGTGTAATACCAGATCAATCACTAAGTGAGGCAATTTGGCTCCGTGGATGTAGGGAGCCTAGAACTTTATTTTATTTGAAAAATGATATTTAAAAATGCCAAGAGAATTGATGTTTCCCTCCGGTATAATTGTTCTCCACAAATATGTATAATTCTATTAAATACTATGTGATGGTGTGCAGACTACAAAAGAAATCAAACAATTTAGCCTCAAAACAACAAATTTTCCTGACTAGATCCGGTTGGCTGCTCCGGAGGCCAGGCCAGAGCAGAGTGAATTTGCGGCAACATGGTTGATGGATTTGGACAAGGCGCAGCAACATGGTAACACAACTTAACTACTATGTTGTGATTCAAGAGATTTTGTGATGACAAAGGAGGTTTGTGCGGGTGTTCGTTTAAAGCCAAACAATTGTTCCTCCCGTTGTGACGCTATGAAGATGTTTCTCCTGTTGCAATGCACGATCATTGTGCTAGTAACATTGAAAAATGCAGTGACGGAGGTAAGAAATAAGTAAATAAGAGCAACTCTAATGGAGCGACCCATTTCGTCCGCCACCGTCCACAAAAGGCGGCCTAACGCGTCGACCCAAACGGACGCGCGTCCGCTTTTCGTTCGCGGACGACCCATTCCCGACCCATTTTTTAGCCGGATTTGCGTCGACGCGGACACGCGGCGGACGTGCGCACGCTCGCCTTCTCCTCTTCACGGGCCCGCTGGTCGGTGGCACATTGACCTCCCTCCTCACCCCAGCCAATAGCAACCCTCGCCCGCCTCCTTCTTCATTGACGTCGACGCCCATTTTTGCCGGCGACTCTGCCAGCCGCCGCCGCCTCCACATCCTCCCAGCAACGCCGCCCACTTCCCCGTCGCCCGCCACCGCCGTCTTGCTGCTGGGGAGCAAACTGCTTCCCACCACCGTTCCCCCATCGCACAGCTGCCCGCGACCAAGAAATCGCCTCGCCGCCCCGGCCACCATCCGACCGGCACGCTCGTCGGATGTTGGCCCACTCGTTGGACACTAGCAGGGCAGCTAGCTGGTCCGTGCGCACCATGACTCCCCTTGCCGGCCGTCTCCTTATTCGACGCCCGCAAGCTATTCGACAGTTTGCCAAGGTACGAAATGGACTCCGTCGACGAGTTCTTTTTCCACAATATCCTTTGTGACTCAGACAATTCGTCGTCCGACGACGAGGAGGAGATATTGGCTGCCATGTTGGTCCATCACCATCTCAACAGCCAGCAGCTGTTGTTCCATGGCTCCATTCTGGGCCACCTTCCGATGTTGAATCGCAACCGAGAGAGCGGACATTTCCTTCTTTGGAAGGACTACTTTGATACAACAAACCCGTTGTTCAAACATCAAAAATTCCGCTGCCGTTTCCGTATGAGTAGGCATCTTTTCAACCGTATTAAAGGGGGAGTGGTCGACTATGATGACTATTTCGAGTGCAAAGAGGATGCCGTCGGCAAGATTGGTTTCTCCTCTTATCAGAAATGCACTATCGCCATCCGAATGCTTGCATACGGAGTACCCGGTGATCTCATTGACATGTACGTCCGTATGAGCGAGTCTACATGTCTAGAATCCCTGTATAAGTTCTGCAAGGTTGTTATTGTTGTGTTTAGACCTTAGTACTTGAGAGAGACGACAGCTGAAGATACTGATGGCGAACGTAGTAATTTCAAAAAAATCGTACGCACACACAGGATCATGGTGATGCATAGCACCGAGAGGGGAGAGTGTGTCCACGCACCCTCGTAGACCAAATGCGGAAGCGTTAGCACAACGCGGTTGATGTAGTCGTAAGTCTTCACGATCCGACCGATCCAAGTACCGAACGCACGACACCTCCGAGTTCTGCACACGTTCAACTCGATGACGTCCCGTGAGCTCCAATCCAGCAAAGCTTCACAGGAGAGTTTCGTCAGCACGACGGCGTGGTGACGGTGATGATGATGCTACCGACGCAGGGCTTCGCCTAAGCACTGCTACGATATGATCGAGGTGGATTATGGTGGAGGGGGCACCGCACACGGCTAAGAGATCAATGATCAATTGTTGTGTCTCCAAGGGGTGCCCCCCTCCCCGTATATAAAGGAGTGGGGGAGAGGGAGGGTCGGCCCTCTCTATGGCGCGCCCTAGGGGAGTCCTACTCCTGCCGAAACTAGGAGCCCTTCCAAGTAGTAGGAGTAGGAGAGAAGGAAAGGGAAAGAGAAGAGAAGGAAGGAGGGGGCGCCGCCCCTCCCCCTAGTCCAATTCGGACTAAGCATTGGGGGGCGCGCATCCTCTCCTCTCTCTTTCCCCTAAAGCCCAATAAGGCCCATATATTCCCCGGCGAATTCCCGTAACTCTCCGGTACTCCGAAAAATACCCGAATCACTCGGAACCTTTTCGATGTCCGAATATAGTCGTCCAATATATCGATCTTTACGTCTTGACCATTTCGAGACTCCTCATCATGTCCCCGATCTCATCCGGGACTCCGAACTACCTTAGGTACATCAAAACACATAAACTCATAATACAAATCATCAACGAACATTAAGCGTGCGGACCCTATGGGTTCGAGAACTATGTAGACATGACCGAGACACGTCTCCGGTCAATAACCAATAGCGGAACCTGGATGCTCATATTGGCTCCTACATATTCTACGAAGATCTTTATCGGTCAAACCGCAAAACAACTTACGTTGTTCCCTTTGTCATCGGTTGATGACCCACAAGTATAGGGGATCTATCATAGTCCTTTCGATAAGTAAGAGTGTCGAACCCAATGAGGAGCAGAAGGAAATGATAAGCGGTTTTCAGCAAGGTATTCTCTGCAAGTACTGAAATAAGTGGTAATAGATAGTTTTGTAATGAGATAACCTGTAACGAGCAACAAGTAACAAAAGTAAATAAAGTGCAGCAAGGTGGCCCAATCCTTTTTGTAGCAAATGACAATCCTGGACAAACTCTTATATGAGGAAAAGCGCTCCCAAGGACACATGGGAATATCGTCAAGCTAGTTTTCATCACGCTCATATGATTCGCGTTCGGTACTTTGATAATTTGATATGTGGGTGGACCGGTGCTTGGGTGCTGTTCTTACTTGAACAAGCATTCCACTTATGATTAACCTCTATTGCAAGCATCTGCAGCTACAACAAAAGTATTAAGGTAATCCTAACCATAGCATGAAACATATGGATCCAAATCAGCCCCTTACGAAGCAACGCATAAACTAGGGTTTAAGCTTCTGTCACTCTAGCAACCCATCATCTACTTATTACTTCCCAATGCCTTCCTCCAGGCCCAAATAATGGTGAAGTGTTATGTAGTCGATGTTCACATAACACCACTAGAGGCTAGACAACATACATCTCATCAAAATATCGAACGAATACCAAATTCACATGACTACTAATAGCAAGACTTCTCCCTTGTCCTCAGGAACAAACGTAACTACTCACAAAGCATATTCATGTTCATAATCAGAGGGGTATTAATATGCATAAAGGATCTGAACATATGGTCTTCCACCAATTAAACCAACTAGCATCAACTACAAGGAGTAATTAACACTACTAGCAACCTACTAGCACCAATCCCGGACTTGAAGACAAGAATCGGATACAAGAGATGAACTAGGGTTTTGAGATGACATGGTGCTGATCAAGATGTTGATGGAGATTGCCCTCTCCTGATGAGAGGAGCGTTGGTGATGACGATGGCGATGATTTCCCCCTCCGGGAGGGAAGTTTCCCCGGCAGAACAGCTCTGCCAGAGCTCTAGATTGGATCCGCCAAGGTTCTGCCTCGTGGCGGCGGAGTTTCGTCCCGGAATGTTGCTTCCTATTTGTTTCTCGACGAAAGACTTCATATAGGAGAAGATGGTCATCAGAGAGCCACCAGGGGGCCCATGAAGCAGGGGGGCGCACCCCCCACCCTCGTGAGAAGGGTGTGGGCCCCCTGGTCTTCATCTTTGGCAAGGATTTTTCATCATTTATTATAAGGTGTTCCGTGGAGTTTCAGGACTTTTGGAGTTGTGCAGAATAGGTCTCTAATATTTGCTCCTTTTCCAGCCCAGAATTCCAGCTGCCGGTATTCTCCCTCCTTATGTAAACCTTGTAAAATAAGAGAGAATAGCCATAAGTATTGTGACATAATGTGAAATAACATCCCATAATGCAATAAATATCGATATAAAAGCATGATGCAAAATGGACGTATCAACTCCCCCAAGCTTAGACCTCGCTTGTCCTCAAGCGAAAAGCCAAAATCGAAAAATATGTCCACATGTTTAGAGATGAAGGTGTCGATAAAAATAAAATACAGACATGAGGGCATCATGATCATTCTTATAACAGCAACTTATATAATTTTTGTCATATGATCTCTAATGCTAGAGTAATAATTCAATCACAATATCAGGTATGAATCGTAAACTTCATTGAAAACTAACAAACTACAATCTCAGTCTTTGAAGCAATTGCAATTTATCATAACATAGGAAAGAGTCAATGTATAAGAGCTTTTCAGCAAGTCCACATACTCATCTATCATATGATCTTTCACAATTGCTGACACTCGCGCGATACTTATGGGTATGGAGTTTTAATCGGACACAGAGAAAGATAGGGGCTTATAGTCTTGCCTCCCAATGTTTTACCTCAAGGGTAATGTCAACAGTAATAGTTCATGAAAACTCACATCCAATTAGCCATATATACCAGGATCTTTCCAACATACTGTGCTTGCCAAAGGATAAAGTGTAAAAAGGAAGGGTGAACATCACCATGACTCTTGCATAAGGTAGAAGATAATGATAAAAGATAGGCCCTTCGCAGAGGGAAGTAGAGGTTGCCATGCACTTTTATGGTTGGATGCACAAAATCTTAATGCGAAAGAACGTCACTTCATATTGCCCCTTGTGATATGAACCTTTATTATGCAGTTCGTCGCTTTTATTACTTCCACATCACAAGATCGTATAAAGCTTATTTCTCCCACACCAATCAATCATACATATTTAGAGAGAAATTTTTATTGCTTTGCACCGATGACAACTTACTTGAAGGATCTTATTCAATCCATAGGTAGATATGGTGGACTCTCATGGCAAAACTGGTTTAAGGGTATTTGGAAGCACAAGTAGTATCTCTACTTGGTGCAATGAATTTGGCTAGCATGAGGGGGAAAGGCAAGCTCAACATGTTGGAAGATCCAAGACAATATAATTTATCTCAGACGTAAGAAAACATAACCCATTACGTTGTCTTCCTTGTCCAATGTCAACTCTTTAGCATGTCATATTTTAATGAGTGCTCACAATCATAAAACATGTGCAAGATAGTATATCTATATGTGAGGACCTCTCTTTCTTTATTACTTCCTATTAATTGCAACGATGACCAAAACTATGCTTGTCAATTCTCAACGACTTATATTCATCATACTTTTTCTATATGAGCTCATTACTCTCCATGAGATCCATATGATCTCTTTGTTTCCTTTTTATTACTTTCTCTTTTCTTTTATTCACTTAGGATCATGGCAAAATAATCAAGCCCTTGACTCAACACTAACCTTTATTATATATCTCACGGACTCGATTACATATAAGGATAATAAAGCAAAACTCACAACTAGATCATGCCATAAACTTTATTCTACTAGATCAAAATACTACTAATAGGATTGAACTAAGGAAAACAGTAAAGATAAAGGTGAGGGTGATATGATACCGGGGCACCTCCCCCAAGCTTGGCGGTTGCCAAGGGGAGTGCCCATACCCATGTTATTATATCTCCTTGGTTGGTGAAGAAGGTGGAGGTGTTGTTGATGATGGATAGTCGCACATCGAGCATAGGAGGTTTTCTAACTTGCGGATAATGCCCTTGAGTGCGAGGATATGCTCCTTCAAAAAAATATTTTCACGTGTGAGATACTTATTTTGTATACGAGCCAACTCAATCATCTTGAAAGCTTCGATTTCTGTAGGGGTAAGATGATTATGATCCAGTTGAAGGGTGTTTTCTGTTGTTGGGACTTGGTCCTCCACGGCCTTCTTGATCCCTTCATCCTTATTGATATCCATAGGTTCTTCTCTCTTTAGATCTATCTTCATTAGCCAAGCATCATTGCCCTCATGCTTGGAGGAGGAGGGAGGCGACATAGTGCCTGGTCTTGAAAACCCTAACAGAAAACAACTCAAAACAAAGACAGGAGATTTTTGCGTGATACGGGAGTCAAAACCCCCGGAAGATTATATAATGAATTTTTACCGACCAAAATATGCATCGTGCAAGAAAACGGAGTCCGGAAGGCACACGAGGTAGGGGGCGTGCCCTCCACCCTTGTGAGGCCCTCGTGTCCTTCCCGGACTGCTACTTAATTTTCTATTTTTCTAAATATTCCAAAATGGAGAAATATCGCGTTAAAAATTGTTTTGGAGTTGGTGTACTTACCGTACCACATACCTATTCCTTTTCGGAGTCTGAAACGTTCTGGAAAGTGTCACTTATGTATTCCTCCGGGGTTACGATTTCAATAATATTGGTTTCAACATTTATGGGATTACCTGAGATATAATGTTTGATTCTTTGACCGTTTACCACCTTCGGATTTGTGCCTTTGAAGTTGTTGATTTTTATGGCACCGGAACGATAGACCTCCTCGATAACATAGGGGCCTTCCCATTTAGAGAGAAGTTTCCCTGGAAAAAATCTTAAACGAGAGTTGTATAGCAATACATAATCACCTACATTAAACTCACGCTTTTGTATCCTTTTGTCATGCCATCTTTTAACCTTTTCTTTAAACAACTTGGCATTTTCATAAGCTTGGGTTCTCCATTCATCAAGTGAGCTAATATCAAATAACCTCTTTTCACCGGCAAGTTTGAAATCATAGTTGAGCTCTTTAATAGCCCAATATGCCTTATGTTCTAGTTCGAGAGGTAAGTGACATGCTTTTCCATATACCATTTTATACGCAGACATACCCATAGGATTTTTATATGCAGTTCTATAGGCCCATAATGCATCATCAAGTTTCTTGGACCAATTCTTTCTAGACCTATTGACAGTCTTTTGCAACTGGACTATGGGTGATACGGAGATGCAATTTTATGATTGACGTCATATTTAGCAAGCATTTTACGGAAAGCACCATGAATAAAATGTGAACCACCATCAGTCATTAAATATCTAGGGACTCCAAACCTCAGAAAAATAACTTCTTTAAGCATTTTAATAGAAGTGTTATGATCGGCACTACTAGTTGGAATAGTTTCTACCCACTTAGTAACGTAATCAACAGCAACTAAAATATGTGTATATCCATTAGAGGCAGGAAAAGGTCCCATAAAATCAAAGCCCCAAACATCAAACAGTTCAATAACAAGTGAATAATTCATACGCATTTCTTGACGTCTACTAATATTACCAATTCTTTAACATTCATCACAAGATAGGACAAACTTACCGGCATCCTTGAAGAGCGTAGGCCAATAAAAACCAGATTGCAATACCTTATGTGCAGTTCTATCTCCCGCGTGGTGTCCTCCATAAGTTTCAGAGTGGCACTTGCGTAGGATCTGTTCCTATTCATGCTCAGGTACACAGCGTCTAATAACACCATCTACTCCTTCTTTATAAAGATGCGGGTCATCCCAAAAGTAATGTCTCAAATCATAGAAGAACTTTTTCTTTTGTTGGTATGTGAAGCTAGGTGGTATAAATTTAGCAACTATGTAATTAGCATAATCGACATACCAAGGGGTACTACGAGAAGTACTTATGACATTTAATTGTTCATCAGGAAAACTATCATCAATAGGTAGTGGGTCATCAAGAACATTCTCTAACCTAGATAAGTTGTCTGCAACGGGGTTTTCAGCTCCTTTTCTATCAACAATATGCAAATCAAATTCTTGTAGCAAGAGAACCCATCTAATAAGTCTAGGTTTCGCATCTTTCTTCTCCATAAGATATTTAATAGCAGCATGATCAGTGTGGATAGTTACTTTAGAATCAACAACATAAGGTCTGAACTTATCACAAACAAATACAACTGCTAAAAGTTCTTTTTCAGTAGTAGCATAATTTATTTGAGCATTGTCTAGAGTCTTACTAGCATAATGGATAACATTTAATTTCTTATCAACTCTTTGCCCTAGAACAGCACCTACAACATAATCAGTAGCATCACACATAATTTCAAAGGGTAAATTCCAATTAGGTGGCTGAACAATAGGTGCAGAGACTAATGCTTTCTTAAGTATTTCAAATGCTTCTACACAATCATCATCAAAGACAAATGGTATATCTTTTTGTAATAAATTAGCCAGAGGACGAGAAATTTTTGAGAAGTCCTTGATGAACCTCCTATAAAATCCGGTGTGACCAAGGAAACTTCTTATACCTTTGATGTCCTTGGGACATGGCATCTTTTCAATAGCATCAACCTTGGCTTTATCAACTTCAATACCTCTTTCAGAAACTTTATGCCCCAAGACAATACCTTCATTAACCATAAAGTGGCACTTTTCCCAATTCAAGACAAGATTAGTTTCTTCACATCTCTGCAAAACTCGATCAAGATTGCTCAATCAATCATCAAAAGAAGATCCATAGATGGAAAAGTCGTCCATGAAAACCTCACAAATCTTTTCACAAAAGTCAGAGAATATAGCCATCATGCATCTTTGAAAGGTAGCAGGTGCATTACATAAACCAAAAGGCATGTAAAAGTAGTCTTTGATTGATCTTTAGCCGACATAGGTATTTGAGAGAAACCAGAATAACCATCTAGAAAGCAGTAATGTGTATGTTTGCATAATCTTTCTAGCATTTGATCGATAAAAGGTAAGGGGTAATGATCTTTCTTAGTAGCCTTATTTAATTTGCGGAAATCAATTACCATCCTATAACCAGTAATAATTCTTTGTGGAATCAATTCATCTTTATCATTAGGAACAACAGTAATACCTCCCTTCTTAGGGACACAATGAACAGGACTTACCCACTGACCATCAGCAACGGGATAAATTATACCTGCCTCTAGAAGCTTTAGTATTTCTTTTCTTACCACTTCTTTCATTTTAGGATTCAGACGTCGTTGAGGATCACGAACTGGTTTGGCATCTGCTTCCAAATTTATTTTATGTTGACATAGAGTGGGACTAATGCCCTTAAGATCATCAAGAGTATATCCAATAGCAGCACGGTGCTTCTTCAGAGTTTTCAATAATCTTTCTTCTTCATGCTCTAAAAGGTTAGCATTAATAATAACAGGAAATGTCTTCTTTTCATCAAGATAAACATATTTAAGATTATCAGGCAACGGTTTAAGCTCAAACACGAGATCACCCTTAGGTGGAGGAGGATCCCCTAGGATTTCAACAGGCAAATTGTGTTTTAGCATAGGTTCTTGTTTAAAGAATACTTCATCTATTTCCCTTCTTTCATTCATAAACATATCATTCTCATGGTCTAGCAAATATTGTTCTAAAGAATCATTAGGAGGTACGGCAATAGAAGCAAGACCAATAATTTCATCCTTACTAGGCAATTCTTCTTCACGGTGTTGTTTGGTGTCTACTACACAACCTTCTTCTTGTAGACGTTGTTGGGCCTCCAAGTGCAGAGGTTTGTAGGACAGTAGCAAATTTCCCTCAAGTGGATGACCTAAGGTTTATCAATCCGTAGGAGGCGTAGGATGAAGATGGTCTCTCTCGAGCAACCCCGCACCCAAATAACAAAGAGTCCCTTGTGTCCCCAACACACCCAATACAATGGTAAATTATATAGGTGCACTAGTTCGGCGAAGAGATGGTGATACAAGTGCAATATGGATGGTAGATAAAGGTATTTGTAATCTGAAATTATAAAAACAGCAAGGTAACTAATGATAAAAGTGAGCGTAAACGGTATTGCAATGTGTTGAAACAAGGCCTAGGGTTCATACTTTCACTAGTGTAAGTCCTCTCAACAATAATAACATAATTGGATCACATAACTTTCCCTCAACATGCAACAAAGAGTCACTCCAAAGTCACTAATAGCGGAGAACGAACGAAGAGATTATGGTAGGGTACGAAACCACCTCAAAGTTATTCTTTCCAATCAATCCGTTGGGCTATTCCTATAAGTGTCACAAACAGCCCTAGAGTTCGTACTAGAATAACACCTTAAGACACAAATCAACCAAAACCCTAATGTCACCTAGATACTCCAATGTCACCTCAAGTATCCGTGGGTATGATTATACGATATGCACCACACAATCTCAAATTCATCTATTCAACCAACACAGAGGACTTGAAAGAGTGCCCCAAAGTTTCTACCGGAGAATCACGACGAAAACGTGTGCCAACCCCTATGCATAGGTTCATGGGCGGAACCCGCAAGTTGATCACCAAAACATACATCAAGTGGATCAATAGAATACCCCATTGTCACCACGGGTATCCCACGCAAGACGTACATCAAGTGTTCTCAAATCTTTAAAGTCTCAATCCGATAAGATTACTTCAAAGGGGAAACTCAATCCATTACAAGAGAGTAAAGGGGGGAAGAAACATCATAGGGTCCAAATATAATAGCAAAGCTCGCGATACATCAAGATCGTGCCAAATCAAGAACATGAGAGAGAGAGAGATCAAACACATAGCTACTAGCACATACCCTCAGCCCCGAGGGAGAACTACTCCCTCCTCGTCATGGAGAGCACCGGGATGATGAAGATGGCCACTGGAGAGGGATTTCCCCCTCCGGCAGGGTGCCGGAACGGGTCTAGATTGGTTTTCGGTGGCTACGGAGGCTTCTGGCGGTGGAACTCCCTATCTAATCTCCGTTCTGGAAGTTTTACGATTACATCGGTGGACCGAAGGGGGGGCCACGAGGCAGGGGGCGCGCCCCAGGGGGGTGGGCGCGCCCCTACCCTTGTGAGCACCTCCTTCATCTTCTGATGTAGGGTCCAAGTCTATCCGGTAGGTTTCCTTCCAAAAGTAACTTCTCAAGTTGATTTCGTTCCGTTTTGACTCCGTTTGATATTCCTTTTCCTCGAAACACTGAAATAGGCATAAAACAACAAATCTGGGTTGGGCCTCCGGTTAATAGGTTAGTCCCAAAAATAATATAAAAGTGGAAAATAAAGCCCAATATTGCCCAAAACAGTAGATAATATAGCATGGAGAATCAAAAATTATAGATACATTGGAGACGTATCATTGTTTACTAAATTTAGAGAAATTAAACTCATGAGTCATATCATCCAAGCCAATAGTAACAACATTCTTTTCGCAGTCTATCCTAGCATTAACTGTATTCAAGAAGGGTCTACCAAATATAATGGGACAAAAGCTATCTTGTGGAGAACTAAGAACAAGAAAATCAGCAGGATATTTAGTTCTTCCCGCACAAGACTTCAACATCTCTAACAATTCCCATTGCTGAAATAGTATCTCTATTAGCAAGTTTAATTGTGGCATCAATATCTTCTAACTCAGCAGGTGCAATTTCATGCTTGATTTCTTTATACAAGTCATAAGGTATAACACTAGCACTAGCACCCATATCACATAAGCCATGATAACAATGATCTCCTATTTTAATAGAAATAACAGGCATGCCTACCACAGGTCTATGTTTATCTTTAGCACAAGGTTTAGCAATTCTAGCAGTTTCACCACAGAACTGAATAACATGCCCATCAATATTATCAGACAAGAGCTCTTTAACAATAGCAATATTAGGTTCAACTTTAACTTTCTCAGGAGGTGTATATGTTTTAATATTTCTTTTACGAACTACAGTTGAAGCTTTAACACAATCCTTTATCCTAACAGGGAAAGGTGGTTTCTCAACATAAGAAGTAGGAACAATAGGATCATTATAAGTGACAGTCTTTTCTTCAACTTTAATAGGTGCAGCTACTTTTACTTATATGGGAGGATGATATTTAAACCACTTCTCCTTAGGGAGATCAACATAAGTAGCAAAATATTCACAGAAAGAAGCTACTATCTCAGAATCAAGTCCATATTTAGTGCTAAACTTACGAAAAACATCGGTATCCATGAAAGATTTAACACAATCAAACTTAGGTGTTATACCTGACTCCTTACCATTGTTGAGGTCCCAATCTTCAGAGTTGCGTTTAATTCTATCCAATAAATCCCATCTAAAAATCCAATAGTCTTCATCATAAAAGAGCCAGCACAAGAAGTATCAAGCATGGTGCGATTGTTATCAGAAAGCCGAGCATAATTTTTTTGAAGAATTGTTTCTCTTGGAAGCTCATGATTGGGGCATGAATATAACATTGATTTAAGCCTCCCCCAAACTCGAGCGATGCTTTCTCCTTTGCGAGGCCAAAAATTATATATATAATTGCGATCACGATGAACAAGATGCATAGGGTAATACTTTTGATGAAATTCCAATTTCAATCTTCTATAGTTCCATGATCCCATATCATCACATAGCCTATACCATGTCAATGCGTCTCCCTTCAAAGATAAAGGGAAGACCTTCTTCTTAGCAACATCATCGGAGATACCTGCAAGCTTAAATAATCCACAAACTTCATCCACATATATTAGGTGTTCATTAGGATGCTTTGTTCCATCTCCTGTAAAAGGATTAGCTAGCAGTTTTTCTATTATACTCGAAGGATAATCATAAGGAATTTCATTTTCAATAGGTTCAGTAGGTTGAGGAGAAACTCTTTGCTCTACTGGTCGGGGTGAAGATGCCCCGAACAAGCCCCTCAGAGGATTACTTTCCATAGTAACAAGTGACAGTAAATTTCAGCACACTATATAAATTTTTCCTTACCAAATTCCACCTACCAAAGGCGCTTCACTCCCCGACAACGGCACCAGAAAAGAGTCTTGATGACCCACAAGTATAGGGGATCTATCTTAGTCCTTTCAATAAGTAAGAGTGTCAAACCCAATGAGGAACAAAAGGAAATGATAAACGGTTTTCAACAAGGTATTCTCTGCAAGTACTGAAATAAGTGGTAACAGATAGTTTTGTAATGAGATAATTTGTAACGAGCAACAAGTAACAAAAGTAAATAAAGTGCAGAAAGGTGGCCCAATCCTTTTTGTAGCAAAGGACAAGCCTGGACAAACTCTTATATAAGGAAAAGTGCTCCCAAGGACACATGGGAATATCGTCAAGCTAGTTTTCATCACACTCATGTGATTCGCGTTCGGTACTTTGATAATTTGATATGTGGGTGGACCGGTGCTTGGGTGTTGTTCTTACTTGAACAAGCATCCCACTTATGATTAACCTCTATTGCAAGCATCCGCAACTACAACAAAAGTATTAAGGTAATCCTAACCATAGCATGAAACATGGATCCAAATCAGCCCCTTACGAAGCAACGCATAAACTAGGGTTTAAGCTTCTGTCACTCTAGCAACCCATCATCTACTTATTACTTCCCAATGCCTTCCTCTAGGCCCAAATAATGGTGAAGTGTTATGTAGTCGACGTTCACATAACACCACTAGAGGCTAGACAACATACATCTCATCAAAATATCGAACAAATACCAAATTCACATGACTACTAATAGCAAGACTTCTCCCTTGTCCTCAGGAACAAACGTAACTACTCACAAAGCATATTCATGTTCATAATCAGAGGGGTATTAATATGCATAAAGGATCTGAACATATGATCTTCCAGCAATTAAACCAACTAGCATCAACTACAAGGAGTAACTAACACTACTAGCAACCTACTAGCACCAATCCCGGACTTGAAGACAAGAATCAGATACAAGAGATGAACTAGGGTTTTGAGATGAGATGGTGCCGATGAAGATGTTGATGGAGATTGCCCTCTCCTGATGAGAGGAGCGTTGGTGATGATGATGGCGATGATTTCCCCCTCCGGGAGGGAAGTTTCCCCAGCAGAACAGCTCTGTCGGAGCTCTAGATTGGATCCGCCAAGGTTCCGCCTCGTTGCGGCGGAGTTTCGTCCAGAAAGGTTGCTTCCTATTTTTTTCTCGACAAAAGACTTCATATAGGAGAAGATGGTCATCGGAGAGCCACCAGGGGGCCCACGAGGCAGGGGGGCGCCCCCCTCATGAGAAGGGTGTGGGGCCCCTGGTCTTCATCTTTGGCGAGGATTTTTCATTATTTATTATATGGTGTTCCGTGGAGTTTCAGGACTTTTGGAGTTGTGCAGAATAGGTCTCTAATATTTGCTCCTTTTCCAGCCCAAAATTCCAGCTGCCGGTATTCTCCCTCCTTATGTAAACCTTGTAAAATAAGAGAGAATATCCATAAGTATTGTGACATAATGTGAAATAACAGCCCATAATGCAATAAATATCAATATAAAAGCATGATGCAAAATGGACGTATCATTGGTATGTTACTTGCCCAAGATTCGATCGTCGGTATCTCAATACCTAGTTCAATATCATTACCGGCAAGTCTCTTTACTTGTTCTGTAATACATCATTCCGTAACTAACTCATTAGTTAGAATGCTTGCAAGGCTTATAGTGATGTGTATTACCGAGTGGGCCCAGAGATACCTCTCCGATGATCGGAGTGACAAATCCTAATCTCGAAATACGCCAACTCAACAAGTACCTTCGGAGACACCTGTAGAGCAGCTTTATAATCACCCAGTTACGTTGTGACGTTTGGTAGCACACAAAGTGTTCCTCCTGTAAACGGGAGTTGCATAATCTCATAGTCATAGGAACATGTATAAGTCATGAAGAAAGCAATAGCAACATACTAAACGATCAAGTGGTAAGCTAACGGAATGGGTCAAGTCAATCACATCATTATCCTAATGATGTGATCCCGTTAATCAAATGACAACTCATGTCTATGGTTAGGAAACTTAACCATCTTTGATTAACGAGCTAGTCAAGTAGAGGCATACTAGTGACACTATGTTTGTCTATGTATTCACACATGTACTAAGTTTCCAGTTAATACAATTCTAGCATGAATAATAAACATTTATCATGAAATAAGGAAATAAATAATAACTTTATTATTGCCTCTAGGGCATATTTCCTTCAGTCTCCCACTTGCACTAGAGTCGATAATCTAGTTCACATCGCCATGTGATTTAACACCAATAGTTCACATCACCATGTGATTAACACCCATAGTTCACATCGTCATGTGACCAACATCCAAAGGGTTTACTAGAGTCAATAATCTAGTTCACATCGCTATGTGATTAACACCCAAAGAGTACTAAAGGTGTGATCATGTTTTTCCTTGTGAGAGAAGTTTAGTCTACGGGTCTGCCACATTCAGATCCATATGTATTTTGCAAATTTCTGTGTCAACAATGCTCTGGACGGAGCTACTCTAGCTAATTGCTCCCACTTTCAAAATGTATCCAGATTGAGACTTAGAGTCATCTCGATTAGTGTCAAAATTTGCATCGACGTAACCCTTTACGATGAACATTTTTTCACCTCCATAATCGAGAAATATATCCTTATTCCACCAAGGATAATTTTGACGTTGTCCAGTGATCTACTCCTAGATCACTATTGTACTCCCTTGCTAAACTCAGTGTAGGGTATACAATAGATCTGGTACACAACATGGCATACTTTATAGAAACTATGGCTGAGGCATAGGGAATGACTTTCATTCTCTTTCTATCTTCTGCTATGGTCGAGCTTTGAGTCTTACTCAATTTCACACCTTGTAACATAGGTAAGAACTCTTTCTTTGACTGTTCCATTTTGAACTACTTCAAAATCTTGTCAAGGTATGTACTCATTGAGAAAACTTATCAAGCGTCTTGATCTATCTCTATAGATCTTGATGCTCAATATGCAAGTAGCTTCACCGAGGTCTTTATTTGAAAAACTCCTTTCAAATACTCCTTTATGCTTTCCAGAAAATTCTACATTATTTCCAATCAACAATAATGTCATTCACATATATTTATCAGAAATGTTGTAGTGCTCCGACTCACTTTCTTATAAATACGGCTTCACCACAAGTCTGTATAAAACTATATGCTTTGATCAACTCATCAAAGCGTATATTCCAACTCTGAGATGCTTGCACCAGTCCATAGATGGATTGCTGGAGCTTGCACATTTTGTTAGCACCTTTAGGATCAACAAAACCTTCTGGTTGCATCATATACAACTCTTCTTTAAGAAATCCATTAAGGAATGTAGTTTTGACATCCATTTGCCAGATTTCATAAAATGTGGCAATTTGCTAACATGATTCGGACAGACTTAAGCATCGCTATGAGTGAGAAAATCTCATCGTAGTCAACACCTTGAACTTTGTCAAAACCTTTTTCGACAAGTCTAGCTTTGTAGATAGTAACACGACTATCAGCGTTCGTCTTCCTCTTGAAGATCCATTTATTTTCTATGGCTTGTCGATCATCGGGCAAGTCAACCAAAGTCCACACTTTGTTCTCATACATGGATCACATCTTAGATTTCATGGCCTCAAGCCATTTCGCGGAATCTGGGCTCATCATCGCTTCCTCATAGTTCGTAGGTTCGTCACGGTCAATTAACATGACTTCTAGAACAGGATTACCGTACCACTCTGGTGCGGATCTCACTCTGGTTGACCTACGAGTTTCGGTAGTAACTTGATCTGAAGTTACATGATCATCATCATTAGCTTCCTCACTAATTGGTGTAGGAGTCACAGAAACAGATTTCTGTGATGAACTACTTTCCAATAAGGGAGCAGGTACAGTTACCTCATCAAGTTCTACTTTCCTCCCACTCACTTCTTTCGAGAGAAACTCCTTCTCTAGAAAGGATCCATTCTCAGCAACAAATATCTTTCCTTCGGATCTACGATAGAAGGTGTACCCAACAGTTACTTATGGGTATCCTATGAAGACACACTTCTCTGACTTGGGTTTGAGCTTATCAAGATAAAAAAATTCACATAAGCATCGCAACCCCAAACTTTAAGAAATGACAGCTTAGGTTTCTTGCTAAACCACAGTTCATACGGTGTCATCTCAACGGATTTAGATGGTGTCCTTTTTAATGTGAATGCAGCTGTCTCTAATGCATAACCCCAAAATGATAGTGGTAAATCAGTAAGAGACATCATAGATTGCACTATATCAAATATAGTACGGTTATGACGTTCGGACACACCATTACGCTGTGGTGTTCCAGGTGGCATGAGTTTGTGAAACTATTCCATATTATTTTAATTGAAGGCCAAACTCGTAACTCAAATATTCGCCTCTGCGATCAGATCGTAGAAACTTTATTTTCTTGTTACGATAATTTTCCACTTCACTCTGAAATTCTTTGAACTTTCCAAATGTTTCAGACTTATGTTTCTTCAAGTAGATATACCCATATCTGCTCAAATCATCTTTGAAGGTCAGAAAAATAACGATATCCGTCGCGAGCCTTGGACCTCATACATCAGTATGTATTATATCCAATAAGTCAGTTGCTCGCTCCATTGTTCTGAAGAATGGAGTCTTAGTCATCTTTGCCCATGAGGCATGGTTCTCAAGCATCAACCGATTCATAATCAAGTGATTCCAAAAGCCCATCAGCATGGATTTTCTTCATGCGCTTTACACCAATATGACCTAAACGGCAGTGCCACAAATAAGTTTCACTATCATTATTAACTTTGCATCTTTTGGCTTCAATATTATGAATATTACGATTGAGATTCAACAAACCATTTTCATTGGGTGTATAACCATAGAAGGTTTTATTCATGTAAACAGAATAACAATTATTCTCTAACTTAAATGAATAACCGTATTGCAATAAACATGATCAAATCATATTCATGCTCAACGCAAACACCAAATAACACTTATTTAGGTTCAACACTAATCCCGAAAGTATAGGGAGTGTGCGATGATGATCATATCATTCTTGGAACTACTTCCAACACACATTGTTACTTCACCCTTAACTAGTCTCTGTTCATTCAACTCCCGTTTCAAGTTACTACTCTTAGCAACTAAACTAGTATCAAATACCGAGGGGTTGCTATAAACACTAGTAAAGTACACATCAATAACATGTATATCCAATATACCTTTGTTCACCTTGCCATCCTTCTTATCCGCCAAATACTTGGGGCAGTTCCGCTTCCAGTGACCAGTCCCTTTGCAGTAGAAGCACTCAGTCTCAGGCTTAGGTCCAGACTTGGGTTTCTTCACTTGAGCAGCAACTTGATTGCCGTTCTTCTTGAAGTTCCCCTTCTATCCCTTTACCCTTTTCTTGAAACTAGTGGTCTTGTTAACCATCAACACTTGATGCTCTTTCTTGATTTCTACCTTCATCGATTTCAACATCAGGAGAGCTTGGGAATCGTTTCCGTTATCCCTTGCATATTATAGTTCATCACGAAGTTCTAGTAACTTGGTGATAGTGACTAGAGAACTTTGTCAATCACTATCTTATCTGGAAGATTAACTCCCACTTGATTCAAGCGATTGTAGTACTCAGACATTCTGAACACATGCTCACTAGTTGAGCTATTCTCCTTCATCTTGTAGGCAAAGTACTTGTCAAAGGTCTTAAGCCTTTTGACATGCGCATGAGTCTGAAATACTAATTTCAACTATTGGAACATCTCATGTGCTCCGTGGCGTTTCAAAAACGTCTTTGAAGCCCCGGTTCTAAGCCGTAAAGCATGGTGCACTAAACTATCAAGTAGTCATCATATCGAGCTTGCCAAATGTTCATAACGTCTGCTTTTGCTCCTGCAATCGGTCTGTCATCTAGCGGTACATCAAGGACATAATTCTTTTGTGCAGCAATGAGGATAAACCTCAGATTACGGAGCTAGTCCGCATCATCGCTACTAACATTTTTCAACATAGTTTTTCTCTAGGAACATATCAAAATAAACGGGGAGCAACATCGCGAGCTATTGATCTACAACATAGTTATGCAAATACTATCAGGACTAAGTTCATGATAAATTAAAGTTCAATTAATCATATTACTTAAGAACTCCCACTTAGATATACATCCCTCTAGTCATCTAAATGATCATGTGATCCAAATCAACTAAACCATGTCCGATCATCATGTGAGATGGAGTAGTTTTCAATGGTGAACATCACTATGTTCATCATATCTACTATATGATTCATGCTCGACCTTTCGGTCTCTAGTATTCCAAGGCCATATTTGCATATGCTAGGCTCGTCAAGTTTAAACCAAGTATTTCTGTGTGTGCAAAACTGTCTTACACCCGTTGTAGATGAACGTTGAGCTTATCACACCCGATCATCACGTGGTGTCTCGGCACGACGAACTTTGGCAACGGTGCATACTCAGGGAGAACACTTTTACCTTGAAATTTAGTGAGAGATCATCTTATAATGCTATCGCCGAACTAAGCAAAAATAAGATGTATAAAAGATAAACATCACATGCAATCCAAATATGTGACATGATATGGCCATCATCATTTTGTGCTTTTGATCTCCATCTCCAAAGTACTGTCATGATCTCCATTGTTACCGGCATGATACCATGATCTCCATCATCTTGATCTTTTATCAATGTGTCGTCACATGGTCGTCTCACCAGCTATTGCTTTTGCAACTATTGCTATCGCATAGCGATAAAGTAAAGCAATTACGTGGCACTTGCATCTTATGCAATAAAGAGACAACCATAAGGCTTCTGCCAGCTACCTATAACTTCAACAAAACATGATCATCTCATACAACAACTTATATCTCATCACGTCTTGACCATATCACATCACAATAAGCCCTGCAAAAACAAGTTAGACGTCATATACTTTGTTGTTGCAAGTTTTACGTGGTTGCTACGGGCTGAGCAAGAACTGTTCTTACCTACGCATCAAAACCACAATGATAGTCCATCAAGTTAGTGCTGTTTAAACCTTCTCAAGGACCGGGCTTAGCCACACCCGGTTCAACTAAAGTTGGAGAAACTGACACCCGCCAGCCACCTGTGTGCAAAGCACGTCGGTAGAACTAGTCTCGCGTACGCGTAATGTCGGTCTGGGCCGCTTCATCCAACAATACCGCCGAACCAAAGTATGACATGCTGGTAAGCAATATGACTTGTATCGCCCATAACTCACTTGTGTTCTACTCATGCATATAACATCTACGCATAAACCTGGCTCTGATACCACTGATGGGAACGTAGTAATTTCAAAAAAAATCCCTTCGCACACACAGGATCATGGTGATGCATAGCAATGAGAGGGGAGAGTGTGTCCATGTACCCTCGTAGACCGAATGCGGAAGCGTTAGCACAACGCGGTTGATGTAGTTGTACGTCTTCACGATCCGACCGATCCAAGTACCGAACGCACGGCACCTCCGAGTTCTGCACACGTTCAACTCGATGACGTCCCGCGAGCTCCGATCCAGCAAAGCTTCACAGGAGAGTTTCGTCTGCAGGACGGCGTGGTGACGGTGACGATGATACTACAGACGCAGGGCTTCACCTAAGCACCGCTACGATATGATCGAGGTGGGTTATGGTGGAGGGGGGCACCGCACACGGCTAAGAGATCAATGATCAATTGTTATGTCTTCAAGGGGTGCCCCCCTCCCCGTATATAAAGGAGTGGAGGAGAGGGAGGGCCGGCCCTCTCTATGGCGTGCCCTAGGGGAGTCCTTCTCCCACCGGGAGTAGGATTCCCCCTTTCCTAGTAGAACTAGGAGCCCTTCCAAGTAGTAGGACTAGGAGAGAAGGAAAGGGAAAGAGAAGAGAAGGAAAGAGGGGGCGCCGCCCCTCCCCCTAGTCCAATTCAGACTAAGCATTAGGGGGAGCGCATCCTCTCCTCTCTCTTTCCCCTAAAGCCCAATAAGGCCCATATACTCCCTGACAAATTCCCGTAACTCTCCGGTACTCCGAAAAATACCCGAATCACTCAGAACCTTTCTGATGTCCGAATATAGTCGTCCAATATATCGATCTTTACGTCTCGACCATTTTGAGACTCCTCGTCATGTCCCCGATCTCATCCGGGACTCCGAACTACCTCCCGTACATCAAAACACATAAACTCATAATATAAATCGTCACCGAACATTAAGCGTGCGGACCCTACGGGTTCGAGAACTATGTAGACATGACCGAGACACGTCTCCCGGTCAATAACCAATAGCGGGACCTGGATGCTCATATTGGCTCCTACATATTCTACGAAGATCTTTATTGGTCAAACCGCATAACAACATACGTTGTTCCCTTTGTCATCGGTATGTTACTTGCCCGAGATTCGATCGTCGGTATCTCAATACCTAGTTCAATCTCGTTACCGGCAAGTCTCTTTACTCGTTCTGTAATACATCATTCCGCAACTAACTTATTAGTTACAATGCTTGCAAGGCTTATAGTGATGTGTATTACCGAGTGGGCCCAGAGATACCTCTCCGACGATCGGAGTGACAAATCCTAATCTCAAAATACGCCAACTCAACAAGTACCTTCGAAGACACCTGTAGAGCACCTTTATAATCACCCAGTTACGTTGTGACGTTTGGTAGCACACAAAGTGTCCCTCTGGTAAACGGGAGTTGCATAATCTCATAGTCATAGGAACATGTATAAGTCATGAAGAAAGCAATAGCAACATACTAAACGATCAAGTGCTAAGCTAATGGAATGGGTCAAGTCAATCACATCATTCTCCTAATGATGTGATCCCGTTAATCAAATGACAACTCATGTTTATGGTTAGGAAACTTAACCATCATTGATTAATGAGCTAGTCAAGTAGAGGCATACTAGTGACACTATATTTGTCTATGTATTCACACATATATTATATTTCCGGTTAATACAATTCTAGCATGAATAATAAAAATTTATCATGAAATAAGGAAATAAATAATAACTTTATTATTGCCTCTAGGGCATATTTCCTTCAGATACAACCCGTTTGTTGGCGATGAATGCCAGAAGGGGCTTCCCAGGTATCCTTGGCAGCATAGACTGCATGCACTGGGAGTGGAAGAACTGTCCTTCTGCTTGGCAAGGGCAGTATAAGGGCCATGTCAGGGCTTGCACTGTCATACTAGAGGCCGTGGCGTCTTAAGATCTCTGGATCTGGCATTTTCTTTGACATGGCTGGATCACACAATGATATCAATGTGCTTCAGCGCTCACCGGTGTTTGCTAGGCTTGCCGAAGGCAACAGCCCACCGATGAACTTTATTATCAACGGCCAAAACTATGACAAAGGATACTACCTGGGTGACGGTATCTATCCTCAGTGGACCACTATTGTCAAGACAATACCCAACCCTGTCGGAGAGAAGAGGAAAAGATTTGCCCAATAGCAAGAGAGTGCTAGGAAGGATGTCGAGCGTGCCTTTGGTGTTTTGCAATCTCGATGGGGCATCGTTCAGTATCCTGCTAATACCTAGAGCACGCAGAAACTGTGGGAGATGATGACTGCTTGTGTGATCATGCATAATATGATCGTAGAAGACGAGTGCCCGGAACGTCTGTACGATTAAGTGTAACATCCCAAATTTTCAATTTGGAATGTTGTACATTAGATCATCATTGCATATCATATTTTATTGCATTTTGGCTAGATCCTAGAAATTCCACGCAACTTAAGGACCCGCGGAGAGAGTTGGGAATTTCATTATTTTCATGTTTGAGCTTTTCTCAAATTTTGAAAAAAGGATCATTTGATTTTAATTATTTTATCTTCAAATATTTTCTTTTATAAACATATAAGAGAGAGGATAAAATGACGTCCTCAAAATAAGGAAATATTGGAGATAAAATATTAAAATCAAATAAGGATTTTATTCGGAGTTTTATCGCTATTTTATTTGAATTAGGAAAAAAGTGCGTTTTCCAAAATTGCATTTTAGGCCCAAATAAATGTTCACCTTGTCCGGCCAATTTTTAGAGGACGGGGAAAGTTTATTTCGGGATTTTTGGAGTCCGTTTAGTATTTCTTTTCTTTCTTTTTCTGCGTGTCGGAATTTTTTTTAAAAAGATAACCGACTTCGGGCCGTACCCGGCCACGAGACCTCGGGCCGGCCCTCTTATAAGCCGCGCCCCGCACCCGAGCCAGCCCAGCCGCGCCCTGCCCCCAAACCCTAACCCTAGCCATCGCTGTTGCCATCGCGCCGCTGCCACCTCCCCGCCGCCGCGCCGCTGTCGCCGCCCCGCGCCGCCGACCACCGCCGCCGGAGCCGCCGCGCCACCGCCACCATAGTACGAGGTAGCCGCCGGTTAAAAAACCGATCTGTTTTATTTCATAAACCCTAGTTTTGGTTTTTTCGGTTTAGTTATTTAGTGGACGTTCGTCCGTACGTTCGTTTTAACAAACGGTTTTCACTGTTTAGCCGCAGACAACGAACGTTCGTTCGTTAGCCTGTTCGTCAGTTTTTCTTTTTCTCGGATTTTTCCGCGATTATTTTCGATCGCGATTTCTGATCCGATTTTCGTTTTAGTTTATCTTTTCGGTCGTTTATCGAAATCAGGCGATTCAAGCGCGTAGATCTTCCTCTCGAAGCCCTCTTTCCGTTTAACCAACTTGAACAAGATTTTGGTACAGTAAAATTTGACTTTAGTCCAGATTAGTAATTGGATCTTGTTTCTTTTGCCGTTTGGGTTTCGTTGCTCCGTTTGATTTGATTCTTTTTGCAAACCGGAGTTCTTAAGTTGAACTTTCTGGTTAGATCTTCTTATTCGTGTTTTACCCGTGCTTCTTCGCTTGTTTGTTTATGTATGCTATTGTTTTTTTGTTTGCGATAGAACACCCGGAGTGCGAAGCGTGCTACTACGAGTCCCTAGGTTTTGCGGATCATCAGCAAGGCAAGTAACACTTTGATCATATCCTTTTATCACCCAGTTTTTATGCATTAGTTTCAACCCTCAAGCATTGCATGGTTAGGACTTGATAACATGTGGGATTGGGAAGTAGTTGATGAGGTAGAACCTATTGCCCTGTTATTATCAAACCCTTAGGAGTTACTTCTACGTATTGCTTATATTGCCATGCTATGCTCGTAGACGTGGTTTGGGGTGAGTGAATCCATGACAGATGTGAGTTTGTTAATTAATGGTTCAACTTAAGATGGCAACTTTAATACACATCTGGGTGGATTGCTTGTCGGGCACCTGGAGAATCCAGTGTTGTCCTAGGATAGCCCGGAGTACCCGTGTGATAATCCTAAGGTCCGCCACCCAGGCTCAGAGGGAACTGAGATATTTCACGCTAGAAACTTCCGTGTGCAGCCACAAGCTATTATGGGCTCTAGCATAGTTGAGTAAGTTGCATGACCTCTTCTAGTGGTAGGCTAGCATATGTAGAGGGGTGTAGGTTGGTATTGTCTACCCGGGGTTAGAGTAAATGCTTCTGAAAGACTGTGTCTCGGTCATCCATTTCTTAAACATCATGTAGTGCGAGAAATCCAACGGAGGAGATCGAATCTTCTGGGAAAAAGTGCGCAAACCTCTGCAGAGTGTACAACCTAATCATGGTTAGCCGTGTCCCCGGTTATGGACATCTTGAGTATCTAGTACTTGGATTATCATATGTATCTCATCACTCTAAATTAATATTGTTGGGTTGATAATTACTTTTAATTGGGATTAAGTTGGAGAAACTTTCTCAATGATGTTTCAACTACCATGATAGTTAAATAAAATATATTCTTTTATTGTAGGGAAAATTGGCTTTTCGCAAAAACTTTAACCATATAGCTTTCCACCAGCCAAATATGCATATAGTGATAGTATTATTCTGTTTTTGCTCTACTGTGTTATATTGCCAGCATATCCCATGTGCTGACCCATTTTCGGGCTGTAACATATCATGTTGCAGACTTTTAAGACGAGGAGTAAGGTTCGTTAGATCGTTGCCGTGCAGCTCAGCTATATCGTTGGAGTTGATGGACTCACTTTATCTTTCAAGCCTTCCGTTGTTATCGTATTAGACGATCTTAAGCCATATTTATTGAAATAAGTTCTCTTTTGAGACATTGTATGTTATAAGTGTGTGATTGTTATTCTGTTATAAATCATTCAAGTACTGTGTTTGTCAGCATTACCGATCTAGGATGACACTGAAATACAGAGACTTGACCGTTTGAGGTCGGGTCGCTACATTAAGGGTTTTAGTTTCAGGGTGAGAAATGTTGTGGCTGAGCATGGAGTAGCAGCAACGATTGAGCAATTCACCTAATTTCATGAAGACATGCATGATTGGAAAACTCACATGCAACTGCAAAATGATTTGGTTGAGCATATGTGGGCTCATGTCGGCAACTAATAGATGTATCTTCTTTTATTTGTTTGCAAAACTATGTGAAACATTTTTATTTGTATTTGACTTGTAAAACTATACTATTTTATTCAGTATATTTGACAACATGTTTAAACGCAAATCATTAATATAAAATTAGACGGCCAGCCGGCCATGCCAACACGTATGGATCGACGCATTAGGCGCGCTGCCGATCCCACGCCGACACGTATGGATCGACACGTATGGATCGACGCGGAACGGGTGACCGAGCCGAACGAAAAAATCGTCGTCCGTTGGATCGCCCCAGAGTTGCTCTAACCGTGGGCGCCGCCGCGCATCGGTCGCCCGCGGCGGTTGGTGCTTGCGGGAACCCGACGAACGATGACCGCGACATTTTCCTAACTCGCATCGAGCGTGCGCGGTGACCAAGCAGGTGACCAAAGCAGGCTGCTAAACCAAGGGCTGAATAGAAAATTTGGAGAAGCGTCTGGAAAGGCAGCGGCATATGTGTCAGCATATTCGCGGCCTCCACCTGGTGGCAGACCGGAAATTATCCGCACCAAGGCACGGGCATATCCGGCCATCAGCCTCTCGATGCGCAGCTGGTCGTGGTCGGAGACCCCACCGCGCCACGGGACGCCCGTCGGCCGTCGAGGACAGGTCTCCGGATCCTCCGTGCCCGCCCTTTCCTGTCGCCGTTTGGCTTCACGTGCGGTGCCCGCGGTTCCCAGTAACAGCGTGCTATACACACGATGGTGTGTAGACGATTCCTAAACGACAACGCAGATCAACTCATCCATGCACAACAGTAAAGTGAAGCAGACGGCTGGATTTGGCCGTCGTCTCCTTGTCGTGCACGCAGTATCGTCTTTACATGTAGTACCCCAGCAACTAAGTAGGAGTACGTACTGAACTGAGCATGGAGAAACGTCAAGCCAGCAAAGACGCCACAGTTCTCCACGCCTCAGAGGATCCCGGGCAGCCGGATTCCACCCCGTCCGCGTCGGACAAACACGCGGGGGTCGCCGCCGCTTGCCCTCGTCGGCGGCCACCCAACCTTCCGGACCACCTGCTACCCATCCCAGTCATCACAGCCACAGAACCATCCAGACGGTGCCACGTAGAGGCAGAAGGAGAACCCCACTCACTGTCCCCAAGCAAAACGAACAATTCCCGTCCAAAAAATCAAATCCCACTTGGCGTCCGTTTGTTTAGCCGCA
>NC_057812.1:449043763-449066402 GCF_018294505.1 Triticum aestivum | reverse complement strand
GCACCCCGACACCGACAGGACACCCCGACCACCGACACCTCCCGAAAAGGTGTTCTTTGGCCTTCCAGAGGCCGACGGGGTCATATATTTGTGAATTATTAGTTAGGTCATATATTTTTCGATTTTGTTATGAAAAACATCATATATAATTGTGTTGATCGTGTAGTTTTAAATGTGCAGTTGTTTCATCGCTGCGAGGTTTGGTGTTCGACGACCCCGCCATGCGTTTGACGAGCTCTGCCCCTTCGTTCGTGGGTGAGCACAAATGACAAGTCCTCCTCCCCCATTAATTATTTGATCTATTCCAATGAAATGTCAGGACCCCGACTCAATGCCACATCGATCTAGCATGTAACACCTCATATCACTTTGCGGCCTCACGCACGGTATTCCCACGGGTGTCGCCTTACCTTAGCCCGGGACCGTTTGCGCCTTTTGGCACACGTATATGACAGTGTCGCTAGCATCCATATGATAAGGAGCCCGGGCTGACATGGCTAGTCGTAAACCCAAAGTGGCACAGACTTACAGGGACAGGCATCCATGACCCAGCATCGAACGTGTCGGTCATCAGCGAGTGAATCCAGGCTGTAGCACTGGGCTAACAGGACTCCGGTGAACCGGGCTGTAGCGGGCTAACAGGACTCCGGTATTCATCGCGTGACATTTCCCCGAAGGGACAGACACAGGAACGAAGAAGGACACATGCCGGCCAGCCTAAGTGTTCCGGAGCAGTAGCAAGCTACCATGGCTCAGTGGAAACACTAGGAGACATTTCCCGGTAAGAGAGGTTACTAAGGATAAACAACTAGATAGTCAGATCCCACACATACCAAGCATTACAATAACATACACACAATATGCTCGATATGTGCAAATACAACATGGCATCACAAAATGACTCTACGACTCAAGTAGTTTATTCAATAGGCTCCAAGGAGCGAGATATTACAAACATGGGTCTCATAACCCAACACTCAGAGCATACAAATCAAAGCACAAGCGGAAGCTATCATGTCTGAGTACAGACGTCTATAAATGAAAAAGGCTGAAAGCCTGACTATCTACCAGATCCTGCCGAGGGCACAAGATCGTAGCTGAGGTATCAAGCTAAACTTCGAAGTCCAAGCGGAACTACTAGTGAGACTGAAGTCTCTCTGCAAAAACATAAAATGGGCAAACGTGAGTACAAATGTACCCAGCAAGACTTACATCAGATCTATCTACACATGCATCATTATCAACAAAGGGGATGGTGGAGTTTGACTGCAGCAAGCCAGCTTTGACTCGGTGGCTATCCTGAACTACGACTGCAAGTAACTCTTTTGAGGTGGCGCACACGAGTCCACATATTCACCAACCAATACACCACTATGGATCCGCTCCCATCTCCCTACGAGAACGCCATCCATAGCACTCACGCTTATCTTGCGTATTTTAGGGTATCCACTTTCACTTGTCTATGAACTATGCAATGGGGTCCAAGTTTCCATATCCGAGGAATCCGGCTATTCGAATAGATAATGATAACCCTGCAGGGGTGTACTTCTTCACACACGCTCCCGCCACTTACCGCCCTGTACACGTCATGTACCTCGGCAACCTTCAAGCGGAAGCCGGGCGAGGGAGTCGGCCACGACCTGACTAACCGAACAAGTCTCTAGTCCAGGTTTATCGCCTATTCGGGTTCCATCCGCAAGGAGATCCGGCCGGGGTGTCGCTCACGGCCCCAAACGATGTGAGCAGGGTTCCCAAGCCCACCATCCGGGTGCCACTTGGTACACCGTGCCACTGTGCCTAGTCTGTCCCAAGCCCACCTGTACCGGGTGCCACCTGGTAGACTACTAACACTACCTACAAACACCAGAAACTAGTTGCAACTCCTGGACAGAGGTCAAGTTGATTAATAAGTCGAGAGGGGCACTTAAGCATTCCAATGTGTGGTAGTAGCTGGTCATGGATCACAAACACAGAACTCAGTTCCTGAGGACGGCTGCAATGAGACAACCCACCATGTACTCCTACATGGCCCCTCACCGCTACCTTTACCAAATCGTGTTCACACACTTAGCTCACACACAGTAGGACATGTTCACACGCCTCTGATTCATCCCCGATGAATCAAACCTGACTCAACTCTAAGCAGTAGCAGGCATGACAAAAAGCATGAATGAGTAGGCACATCAGGGCTCAAACAACTCCTACTCATGCTAGTGGGTTTCATCTATTTACTGTGGCAATGACAGGTCATGCAAAGGATAAAGGGTTCAGCTACCGCAGCAAGTAACAGATGAATCGGTGTTGTCCTAATGCATTAAAAGAGAGCAGGAGCGAGAGAGTAGGATTGTATCGGAATGAACAAGGGGGTTTTGCTTGCCTGGCACTTCTGAAGATAACATTGAGTCTTCATCAGTGTCAACGATCACATCATCGATATCACGTCTATCGAGAGGGGACAAATACCGGCAACACAGAAAGGAACACAATCAATGCAATGCACAATATGATGCATGCTCATGACATGGCAAAATGAATGTGTTTTGGGCTAATGCAACTAGCAACAGATTAAATGAAGTTGGTTTGAATACAAGATTCAAATTTAAACTCCATATGTGATTATTCAAATGCCATTTAATTGATTTGTGCTAAACAGCAGCTATAAGTTGTTCTAACATGCATGAAAGTAGTACAGATGGATTCCTTGAATTTTTCTGATAATTTTTCATATATAATTTATTTAATTTGGAGTTACGGTTAATTTTCTATGATTTATTGAAGTTTTAGGCATTTTCTGGAATTAATAAATCATTTAAGAATTATTTAAATTCCAGAAAACATTTACTGCGTCAGCAGTGCGTCACCGTGACGTCAGCGGATCAACGGGCTGGTCCAGGTCAATACTGACCTGTGGGTCCCATCCGTCAGTGACTAACCTAACTAATCTAATTTAGTTAGCGGCCTGGGGCCCATTGTCAGTGTCTATTAAACTAACTAATATTTAGTTAACACTAATCCTAGCCTAATTAACAGGCCGGCCCCACATGTCATGGACACAGGGGGGGTCCCGCCGTGGTCAAAGTGGGTCAAACCCACCGGCGGCTTGATGCCGGCGAGGCCAGCCGCGGTGGCGAGCCTCGGGTTTGCGTCTCCGGCGACCAAACGGCCGGCCGAGTGCACGCACGGGGAGCTGGGGCTCGCCCGCATCCAGGGAGGCTTGCGGCAGCAGCGGGGACGGCCGGAGCTCGCCGGAAACGAGCTCGAGGCGGCGCCGGCGTTCGGTTGTTTCTGGCTACGGGGCTGCTGCGGCCGTGGTATCGCGTTCGTGGCACCTACAGCAGCTACGCGAGGCAGCGAGCATGTTGGACACGACGCCCGGACCAAATGGTCGCCGGAGTCGTGTCGGCGGTGAGTGCAGGCGGCGACGCAGTCGGGCGAAAGGGGCGAGGCGGCTACGGCGTGCCAGAGAGGGAACGGAGAGGGGGAAAAGGTTCGGTGGCTCACGGCGGTTGCAGCGGACGTCGAAGCAGGCTCGGGGAACGCCGGACGGCGACGAGTCGATGATGGGGATCCGCGGCGGCCGGCGATGAAGAAGAGGCCGGTGACGGTGTTTTGCGGCATCCGGCGTCGAGTGAGTCGACGGGGAGGACGAGGAGGTCGAAACGGAGGCCATGAACACGTCGGCGAGGCGGGGGAGGGCATGTGGCCGCGGTAGCGGCGTCGGCGGCGACGAGCTCCGCTCGGTCGCGGGAGGGAGAGGGAGCAGAGGGGGATAGGGACGGAGGGAGAGACACGGGAGAGTGAGAGAGGGTCGAGGGAGCCGCGTGGCGTCTCCAGGGAGTAGCAGAGGCAAGCAGGGAGGCAGGAGGTGGCCGAGGCGGCATCGGCGCTCGCCACCGAGCTGCTTCGGTGCGAGGGGAGGAAGACGACAGGAGAGGGGTGGGCTGGCTGCGCTGGGCCGGTCCTGTTGGGCCACCAGGTGGGCTTCACAGGTAAGTCCAGGTGGTTCTGCTCTCTCTTTTTTTTATTTCTATTTCAGTTCTGTTTTCTTTTATTTAATCTGTTTTGCCACTGTTTTGAAATAAAACAAATTCAAAGACAGTGACAAAATTCCCCTGAACATTTTATTTAGCACAATGGAATTATACCAAAGCACATAAAAATGTTTCAGGTTATTTGGAAATATATTCTATACAAGTTATGAATATAGTTCCAAATGCAAATAAAGTAATGATTTAAATTCAGTGCTCAAAATATTCCTCAAAAATGTTCATTATTTTTGGTTTGGTGCAAAACCCTTGCCAAAATATAACCAACATTATTTAAGGCCATTTTGAAAACATTGAATGCATTTTCCAGGGTTCTTTGCCCCTCTTTTATTTAAGTTTTTGAGGCTTCCAAAATTCCTCAGTTCAAGTTTCAGAAATTTAAATATGATGCCTGGATGAAGATGCAACTATTTACAAACAATATTCTAGGGCTGTGACAACTCACCCCCACTAAACAAAAATCTCGTCCCGAGATTCAAACGTAGGGTAAGATAAAGGGGGAACGCAACTAGTATAATCTTCACGATCCAGGGTGCACTTCAGTTGAACGTTGATTCATTCACCATCATTGTCTTGATGTCTTGCTCTGAGAAATCCTGCCAACAAGACCTGGAGATAAAGAGACTCTAGAAGGGTCGATCTCCTCGAAGATCGAACAACTCAGAATTAACTCACGGAATGAGACATAGAACCATCTCTCGGATTGAGACACGAGATACACATCAAGAGGGGTGGAAGAAACGGATGACGAAGATTCACTAGGTAGATAACAATTCCACACCTAAGAAGGTGGTGACCGGTTGTCAACGTAGCGAGGAGTTGAGCTGCCATGATACCACGACGAAACATCCTGGAGGAGGGTGATTCGTAGATTATTACCTTCAGTGGCAAAAAGAATTAACTTTGATTCAGAGATCATCGAAAATCTTTTATACCAACCTACGGCAATTCTCGAGCGATCATTTGGAGGGGGTCGGTAGAATGGCATACTCTGACTTGGATGATGTGGGTTACCTTGTTGAAGACAACGTAATGGATGAATTTGCTTATCGCCGGAAATGGAAGAGACCCATGGTAGAATGGCACATTGGCGGTGCAAACTGGGAACAAAATGCAAATGCTGGGAATGATTCTGGTAACTGAGGAAGAACCCAACAATAGAGAGTGAATTCACTGTTTGAAAAGGTCATAGCATTGCCGAGGGAACTGAGAGGAATCCCAGTTAGAGCCGATGATAACACGTAACGCTTGTGCGTGCTCTCAAGAACTTGAGCATTTCCACAATCATCAAGGTTTTATCAACAACCGCGTCAAGGGTGCTGACAACACGACATACTACCATGATGAATAGCGATGGACGATGCAGATGCAAAGGAGGATAACACTTTCTCAGGTTTCATCTTAGCGAGGCCAAGGAAATAAAAATCTGGATGATCGATCGAGAGACATTTAGCACTCCGCTTCTAATGTTCTCCTTGATGTGCTAGTGTAACCCATTCATAGATATGGTTTGATATCTAGAACATCAAGTAAAGGTCGGACTTCGGGAGCAATAGAATCCATAAGGAACAGTTACGGAGGTAAATCCTACGAAATCCTTATGGGGAGGTGGCCAACTTCCTCAAACAAGATACTACAATAATAGGTCTTCCGGCTGGGTGTGTTGGCCACGACATCCACTTTACCGGTTATCGAGGGACCAATATTATAGTTCTTGGGAAATGTTCCAAACCATCATATCTGCCTGAGATTCAGATCTGGTTGGTGTCAGGATATTCCGGACTCATCGAGTCTAGGAAGAAAAACGAAAGTTTGCAACACAAATCGACGAGATGACGTTGCGAGATTCCCGGGAAATGAACTATGATAGCAAGCTCCAAAACATGAGCTGGTTCTGCTACAAACATGTGAACATGTTGTCCCAGACAAGCATGACCACATGGTAGTCTTATGATAAAGCACTACCGAGTTCTGGTTGGGAACCATCATCGAGGATATCAAAGTTCTTGATTAAGCCCGGGTTAGCTCTTAAAAGAACTCCTTCTCCTAGAACAAATCAGTTAGTGGCTTGGTGTGCTAGGGATGCATATGGAATGAAGATGATCAGTCTATCAGACCATAGAATACTTCGCACATGCATGACTGACTTGTGATGATTCCAAAGGAAACAAAACAATCTTCCTCGAATTCATGGCGGCAACTTACACCAAATGCACATGAATTAGAGGAAGTCACTTCTTCCATCCAAGCATAGACTTCATGAACGGAGCACGAAGGCTTTGCTTACAAAATTTTCAACACTAGGTTGATGTTCAACAGGACTCATGGGGGGAGACAAAATGCTACTGATGGGCTCAACAGCAATTCATCGGAATTTCCATATCACTGGACTTCCACCATCGTGTGAACACGGTGATAGCATTGGTCAGACCAAGAATATAATGGTGTATGCTTGAGGAAAAAACCACGAGTAAGACAACATTACGAATATCGCTGGTTCAGATTTGATTTGACGATAGCCCATACTCAATCAAAGGTTTGGGTAAGATAATAGATCCAACAATTGATCACAAGGACCAATCGATGAAGATATCATCTTTCTTCAACACACACCACACAAGAATATCCCTTTGGAACGAACTAAGTCAGGCAAGCTTTTATCTTCCAACTCTCCAAGTTGTTGTCTAGCTTAACCAACTAGCTCAGGGATATCTAACACCGATTCTTGGAGAGAAGGTGGTTCACAAGAAACCAACTTGATTACGAGCTCAACATAACAGTCAGGTGACAGCCTGGTGATACTTTCGAGAAGATATTCGGAAAATCACGAACCACCGATATGTTACTAAGCTCGAGAACAATCTCGCTTTTGAGGGCAAGACGATATGATCAAATGAGTGAGGACTTGACAAGATCCTAACTCATCAATCGAAGGGTGCACCGAAATAAGAACTAGGTAGCACGATAAGTCTTAGAAGGATGATTCAAAAACCAACATGCTAAGAATGAAATTATTACCCTTTTAACTACCAAGCAACAAGGTTGCTAGGAGTATTGATTTCACACATCACAATTCATTTGTCGGTATTCCGGTTGCATCAACACGATGGCCGAGGAATGACTAATGATGGTGAGAAGTATTACTACGTCAAAATTCATGAAAGTTGGTGCAATTCTCATGACAATTCTGACATAAAGGGGGTAATACTCCAAGGTAGAACAGAACCAAAAGCTGGATTGGCATTTGATCTGCGGAATACAACTACTTTGACCCAATCCTAGATATGGATGAGGTACTGGAGTTTGTTTCTCCAAGTCATTCAGGACAGAATGGCTTGACGGACCACAAGGGTAATAGGCATCGATAAACGAATGCATGCATACTCTTGACTATCAATTGATAGACGAAGGTCAGTAGACAACTAAAGAGGGACAACTCAAAGGAACATATAACTTTCTGAGTTGTGGATGCATAGATTAGTATGTCGAACCAAGTTCAACATAATTCCTCCGGATAACCCATGCAGAAAGGTAGAACTGGCAGAGTCACAATGTAGAATCGAGAACCCATCGAGAGCACTCTGATTGTGATCTTTCGATCAGTGAGGAACATCTGCCATAAGCGGTTCATAGTATTTGGAAGAAAGGAATACCACGAACATCGAGGACTAATGCAAGGGTTACTAATAACCTAAAGGAACGAGCAAAACTATCAACATGAAGCAAGTAGGGTGAATCTCGGGTTCAAACCCCAGGGATAGAATACCTAC
Organism: Triticum aestivum; assembly: GCF_018294505.1. NCBI lineage: Eukaryota > Viridiplantae > Streptophyta > Magnoliopsida > Poales > Poaceae > Triticum > Triticum aestivum. The sequence continues at coordinate 449,058,586 of NC_057812.1, read as the reverse complement.
TACTAAATGGCATCACGGGATGCTTTCGATAATGACGGCCAGAGTCATCACACTGGAACATAAATCATGGCTAGACTACTAGATGATCCTCTAAGACACCTAGGGTCATAATAATATCTCCAACATATATGTCAAGGTAACGGAGTACCTCAACTCACTGATTAGTGTGGTTAATCTGGCCCATGGGAACATTGAAACGGGAAGAAAGGATTTGCAAATGCATCAGACTACTTAGAAACCTGGGATGACTCGGACAGCATAACAGCTGTAAATGCTCAGAAAAGATTTGAGACATTCACAAAAATGGTGGCATAACCACTCAGAAGCACAATATCAAGGTTTCGAGATCAACAATTAACATACGGAAGTAGTAGGAACTGAACTGAGACTTAAATCCAACAATCTTATAAGTCCACTGATTAGTAACACGTGATCCTAATAGAAGAAGAGATAGCCTAGTTCTTAATCCCCGTACAAGAGAAGATGATGACTCAGATCAGAAGGCCATGAGATATAAGGAGTAAAAAGAGCCTTACGTTCCATCCCACAATCAATTCCCTTATATAACTAAAGAATTTCTAGGCTCAACTTCGACCAGTTTGGCTTGGTAATCCTACAGGCAGTCAAGCTCTGATACCAACGCTGTCAGGACCCCGACTCAATGCCACATCGATCTAGCATGTAACACCTCATATCACTTTGCGGCCTCACGCACGGTATTCCCACGGGTGTCGCCTTACCTTAGCCCGGGACCATTTGCGCCTTTTGGCACACGTATATGACAGTGTCGCTAGCATCCATATGATAAGGAGCCCGGGCTGACATGGCTAGTCGTAAACCCAAAGTGGCACAGACTTACAGGGACAGGCATCCATGACCCAGCATCGAACGTGTCGGTCATCAGCGAGTGAATCCAGGCTGTAGCACTGGGCTAACAGGACTCCGGTGAACCGGGCTGTAGCGGGCTAACAGGACTCCGGTATTCATCGCGTGACATTTCCCCGAAGGGACAGACACAGGAACGAAGAAGGACACATGCCGGCCAGCCTAAGTGTTCCGGAGCAGTAGCAAGCTACCATGGCTCAGTGGAAACACTAGGAGACATTTCCCGGTAAGAGAGGTTACTAAGGATAAACAACTAGATAGTCAGATCCCACACATACCAAGCATTACAATAACATACACACAATATGCTCGATATGTGCAAATACAACATGGCATCACAAAATGACTCTACGACTCAAGCAGTTTATTCAATAGGCTCCGAGGAGCGAGATATTACAAACATGGGTCTCATAACCCAACACTCAGAGCATACAAATCAAAGCACAAGCGGAAGCTATCATGTCTGAGTACAGACGTCTATAAATGAAAAAGGCTGAAAGCCTGACTATCTACCAGATCCTGCCGAGGGCACAAGATCGTAGCTGAGGTATCAAGCTAAACGTCGAAGTCCAAGCGGAACTACTAGTGAGACTGAAGTCTCTCTGCAAAAACATAAAATGGGCAAACGTGAGTACAAATGTACCCAGCAAGACTTACATCAGATCTATCTACACATGCATCATTATCAACAAAGGGGATGGTGGAGTTTGACTGCAGCAAGCCAGCTTTGACTCGGTGGCTATCCTGAACTACGACTGCAAGTAACTCTTTTGAGGTGGCGCACACGAGTCCACATATTCACCAACCAATACACCACTATGGATCCGCTCCCGTCTCCCTACGAGAACGCCATCCATAGCACTCACGCTTATCTTGCGTATTTTAGGGTATCCACTTTCACTTGTCTATGAACTATGCAATGGGGTCCAAGTTTCCATATCCGAGGAATCCGGCTATTCGAATAGATAATGATAACCCTGCAGGGGTGTACTTCTTCACACACGCTCCCGCCACTTACCGCCCTGTACACGTCATGTACCTCGGCAACCTTCAAGCGGAAGCCGGGCGAGGGAGTCGGCCACGACCTAACTAACCGAACAAGTCTCTAGTCCAGGTTTATCGCCTATTCGGGTTCCATCCGCAAGGAGATCCGGCCGGGGTGTCGCTCACGGCCCCAAACGATGTGAGCAGGGTTCCCAAGCCCACCATCCGGGTGCCACTTGGTACACCGTGCCACTGTGCCTAGTTTGTCCCAAGCCCACCTGTACCGGGTGCCACCTGGTAGACTACTAACACTACCTACAAACACCAGAAACTAGTTGCAACTCCTGGACAGAGGTCAAGTTGATTAATAAGTCGAGAGGGGCACTTAAGCATTCCAATGTGTGGTAGTAGCTGGTCATGGATCACAAACACAGAACTCAGTTCCTGAGGACGGCTGCAATGAGACAACCCACCATGTACTCCTACATGGCCCCTCACCGCTACCTTTACCAAATCGTGTTCACACACTTAGCTCACACACAGTAGGACATGTTCACACGCCTCTGATTCATCCCCGATGAATCAGACCTGACTCAACTCTAAGCAGTAGCAGGCATGACAAAAAGCATGAATGAGTAGGCACATCAGGGCTCAAACAACTCCTACTCATGCTAGTGGGTTTCATCTATTTACTGTGGCAATGACAGGTCATGCAAAGGATAAAGGGTTCAGCTACCGCAGCAAGTAACAGATGAATCGGTGTTGTCCTAATGCATTAAAAGAGAGCAGGAGCGAGAGAGTAGGATTGTATCGGAATGAACAAGGGGGTTTTGCTTGCCTGGCACTTCTGAAGATAACATTGAGTCTTCATCAGTGTCAACGATCACATCATCGATATCACGTCTATCGAGAGGGGACAAATACCGGCAACACAGAAAGGAACACAATCAATGCAATGCACAATATGATGCATGCTCATGACATGGCAAAATGAATGTGTTTTGGGCTAATGCAACTAGCAACAGATTAAATGAAGTTGGTTTGAATACAAGATTCAAATTTAAACTCCATATGTGATTATTCAAATGCCATTTAATTGATTTGTGCTAAACAGCAGCTATAAGTTGTTCTAACATGCATGAAAGTAGTACAGATGGATTCCTTGAATTTTTCTGATAATTTTTCATATATAATTTATTTAATTTGGAGTTACGGTTAATTTTCTATGATTTATTGAAGTTTTAGGCATTTTCTGGAATTAATAAATCATTTAAGAATTATTTAAATTCCAGAAAACATTTACTGCGTCAGCAGTGCATCACCGTGACGTCAGCGGGTCAACGGGCTGGTCCAGGTCAATACTGACCTGTGGGTCCCATCCGTCAGTGACTAACCTAACTAATCTAATTTAGTTAGCGGCCTGGGGCCCATTGTCAGTGTCTATTAAACTAACTAATATTTAGTTAACACTAATCCTAGCCTAATTAACAGGCCAACCCCACATGTCATGGACACAGGGGGGGTCCCGCCGTGGTCAAAGTGGGTCAAACCCACCGGCGGCTTGACGCCGGCGAGGCCAGCCGCGGTGGCGAGCCTCGGGTTTGCGTCTCCGGCGACCAAACGGCCGGCCGAGTGCACGCGCGGGGAGCTGGGGCTCGCCCGCATCCAGGGAGGCTTGCGGCAGCAGCGGGGACGGCCGGAGCTCGCCGGAAACGAGCTCGAGGCGGCGCCGGCGTTCGGTTGTTTCTGGCTACGGGGCTGCTGCGGCCGTGGTATCGCGTTCGTGGCACCTACAGCAGCTACGCGAGGCAGCGAGCATGTTGGACACGACGCCCGGACCAAATGGTCGCCGGAGTCGTGTCGGCGGTGAGTGCAGGCGGCGACGCAGTCGGGCGAAAGGGGCGAGGCGGCTACGGCGTGCCAGAGAGGGAATGGAGAGGGGGAAAAGGTTCGGTGGCTCACGGCGGTTGCAGCGGACGTCGAAGCAGGCTCGGGGAAGGCCGGACGGCGACGAGTCGATGATGGGGATCCGCGGCGGCCGGCGATGAAGAAGAGGCCGGTGACGGTGTTTTGAGGCATCCGGCGTCGAGTGAGTCGACGGGGAGGACGAGGAGGTCGAAACGGAGGCCATGAACACGTCGGCGAGGCGGGGGGGCCTGTGGCCGCGGTAGCGGCGTCGGCGGCGACGAGCTCCGCTCGGTCGCGGGAGGGAGAGGGAGCAGAGGGGGATAGGGACGGAGGGAGAGACACGGGAGAGTGAGAGAGGGTCGAGGGAGCCGCGTGGCGTCTCCAGGGAGTAGCGGAGGCAAGCAGGGAGGCAGGAGGTGGCCGAGGCGGCATCGGCGCTCGCCACCGAGCTGCTTCGGTGCGAGGGGAGGAAGACGACAGGAGAGGGGTGGGCTGGCTGCGCTGGGCCGGTCCTGTTGGGCCACCAGGTGGGCTTCACAGGTAAGTCCAGGTGGTTCTGCTCTCTCTTTTTTTTATTTCTATTTCAGTTCTGTTTTCTTTTATTTAATCTGTTTTGCCACTGTTTTGAAATAAAACAAATTCAAAGACAGTGACAAAATTCCCCTGAACATTTTATTTAGCACAATGGAATTATACCAAAGCACATAAAAATGTTTCAGGTTATTTGGAAATATATTCTATACAAGTTATGAATATAGTTCCAAATGCAAATAAAGTAATGATTTAAATTCAGTGCTCAAAATATTCCTCAAAAATGTTCATTATTTTTGGTTTGGTGCAAAACCCTTGCCAAAATATAACCAACATTATTTAAGGCCATTTTGAAAACATTGAATGCATTTTCCAGGGTTCTTTGCCCCTCTTTTATTTAAGTTTTTGAGGCTTCCAAAATTCCTCAGTTCAAGTTTCAGAAATTTAAATATGATGCCTGGATGAAGATGCAACTATTTACAAACAATATTCTAGGGCTGTGACATAAAACTTGATAGCTAGCTATATATGTGTCTTGAATCATCAGTATGCGTAACCAATATGTGTCTCCCGTTCGAAAGCGTCATAGTTATAAATATGCATGCATTTGCATATTTATAACCTTGATTCTTTCGAATTGTCCAACGCTATCCATGGACAGTCCGAGTATGTGTAGATTGGGTTCGTTTTCCCATATGCTTTGCTCCGGATCCGACGCATATATTTCGTTAGTGCCTCCCATGTTGTTCTCCGGGTACACATCCTCTTTGTTTATTGCAGAGACGTGTATCAGGAGAACAGCGGGGAGGTGCTGCCGAAATTTTGCGTCGGATCCGGAGCATAGCATGAGAAAATGAACCCAATCTACACATACACGGGTGGGATTAGGACCTATCATTACCTATTAGAGTGTAGGTTGCATGGACGTAATAAAATTGACAAAGTAGATCAACTAATAAAATTGACGTCAAGGTGGCCTTGCACATGTTGATGCCAATGAACCCTATGAGCTCGTCATTGATTATAGTGATGATGATGATTATGCATTTATTGATGATACTGATCGAGATTATTAGTAGTGTCAGGTATTACATTTTTTTATGTTGTACTTGATGATGATACACTTAAGTGATACACATATTATTATTCATGTTGGTCTTTTTTTATGTTGTACTAATTTCGTTTACTGTTTGTCATGGCAGGTGTTGAAAGATGGTGGGCGCTGGTCGGGAGCGTGGTCTGAGGTCTTCCATTCCAGACGCACCTCTCCGCCGAGCGTTGCTGGACAGTATGGCCACACCGCCGGGCCCTTCTTCGTCGACCGCGGTGCCCAGCAGGGGACGAGGTAGGAAGAGAGGAGGTGGGGCACGTGGTCGTGGGAGAGGAGGTAGGGTGACTGCTACGGCGCCTTCCTCGCCGCCACCCCCAGCTGTTTCACCCGAGCACGTGACTGCTAGGGTGGACTCGTCCGAGGAGGAGGCTACACGAACTCCGGTCCACGAGCCTCCGGTCCACGGGTCTTGGGCCCACGAGCCTCGGGTCGACTGGCCTTCGGCCCACGAGAGTTCGGCCCACGTGACCCCGGAGGAGCACACGTCCGGATGGGGTACCTGGCCGGATCAGCCCGAGGAGCGGAGTGGCCATGCTGATGATGGCGGGGAGCCGACTGATCTTGAGGAGGAGGGGGGCACCGTCTACCAGCGTGGTGCTACACAGCTCCCGTCCGTGCCGGTGACCCGCGAGCAGAGGTGGTTGATTTTCCCTGATGGGGAGAGGTACGTAAGTGCATTTAATATTTTTGTACCTTGTGCATTCATGTTTTTTCAAATAACTAATGCGTTGGCCTTGAAATGCTGCAGGGGTTGGGACCACCATCATAGTGTCCGCCGGCCCAACTCCGTCCTTGGAGTTCTTTGCTGGCAAAACTTCCCGGGGTTTGTCACGTTGCCTGGTGAGGGTTGGCTTCCAGAGCTTGGATTGAGCTGGGAGCACTACGTGGCTGCCCCGGCCCCGCCGGATGAGATTATCAACGGTGTCGTGTGCGACACGAGGGCAGACATGGTGATCAGAAAGTTCTGGGTAATTTCTCCTTTACACATTTCAAAATCTTCAACTAGCTAGTTATTAATTGTACTAATCAATATTGTCTCATTTGATTGTAGACATTCTACAGGTGTGAGGAGGGATACGAGGAGGACGCGGCACATGTTATCGAGAACGTCTGCAAGCGCCTACTCCAGAATTTACGGCACGAGGCTCGGGTGCAGGCTGTTCGAGACTACTACGCCTTGCGTGGTATCAAGAAGATCAAGCCGGCGTGCCGCGATAAGTTCCTGAGTAAGGAGCAGTACATGAAGGTAATTCTTAAGGCCTTCTCTACTTAAGTTCCTTCATTTAGTAATTCTTAGCCATAGCGCTCAAGTTTCTATTTGCTAACTTAGGCGCCTCCGAGATGGTGTGCGGATCAGATGGATTGTTGGGAGGTGTTGGTCGATGAGTGATGCTCAAAACAATGGCTAGCCCTCCACAACGAGGCCAAGGACAAACGTGCCCAAATGGAAGGTGTGCCACACCATCAAGGCAGCTCCAACTTATATCAGTTCGGGCGCAACTGGGTATGTGGTTTGCTTCATGATTCATGCAATTCATTCATCATGCTAGCTTGAGCCCTTTAATTACTAATTTTCATTGTTTCTCTCTTTCAGGCACGCTACAATAAGGCGGATAAGGTGCCAGAGGTGTACGACCTGTATGCCATGGCCCACACTGCCTCTTTCAAGAAAGTCAAGGCTTTCTCTCAGTCTGACCTCGATGATGCAAACAACTTCACCAACATCTCCTCCCACAACAAGCTCGTGAGATATAGAGATGAGGGGAAGGCGAGGAAAGGGGAGGACTTTAACCCGAGCCAGGGTCCCATTGATCCAGAGCTGTTGATGATATCTGGTGGCGGGAGGTCCCATGGCTCCATAGCCATTGGAGATGGACTTATCCGTTGTCCTAGCACTCTCCCGGAGATCAAGGCGCGCCAGTCGAGCTCCGCTCCTGAGATAAGGCCTCGTGAACGGCCAGTGCAACTCACCATCAAGGTTAGTGATACGTACTCAGTTATCTTTCTCCATTACATTGTGTGCGCTTCCATCAATGATTACAAATGGTCATGTGAGTGGTGTTGCAGGCTGCTATACAGAGTGAGAGAGATAGAACGGAGAAACTTCTGGCGGAGGCGGCGGAGAGGCAGCGGGAGTTGGAGGAGAGGACGACAAAGATGATGGAGGAGGAGAGGGCACGGAATGACATGCAGGCAAGGGCCATGTACGAGCTCCTTGTGGTAAGTTTCTTCTGCAGATTAGCCAAAACATTCATGTAGTGTTTGTCTCATTACTAACTAGTATGACTGAGTCGTCAAAACCAAATGTGCAGTCTGTGTGCGAGAAGACAGGTCAGACCGCTCCGCCGATGCCAGTGATTGCTCCTGGGACCACGGTGACTTTTATTTGAATGGACATTACTTGCTAGTCTTAACATTTGAGTGTCATCATGCTAACAAGACATTAGAAATGATCTTTGGTGCAGCGTAACTCCAGACAAGCATCGCACGATCCTTCTCCAGCTACCGACACGAGCCACCCCGCTCCTACACCTCCTGGATCTTGGTAAGTTTATCTAGTGTTTTGCTTAACACATGCATAAAGACCTAGACTTAGCTTTATTTCCTCCAATGCTTACCATAATGACCTAGACTTAGCTTCTTCTCCTCCAAAATGACTTAATAAGCTTACTGACCTCCAAAACCATCCATTTTACCTAAGTTAGCTCTAAAACGATCTGTACTTAGCTTACTTATGTCAAAAATTGCATAATTAGCTTAGTTAGCTCATAGACGATCCATTTTACCTAAGTTAGCTCTAAAATGACCCATTTTACCTAGGTTAGCTTATAAATGATCCAGTTCATCCAAGTTAGCTCAAAAATGACCCATTTTACCTAGATTAGCTCCTAAATGATCCATTTTACCTACGTTAGCTTTAAAATGACCCATTTCACCTAGGTTAACTCCAAAATGACCCATCTTACCTAGGTTATCTCATAAACGATCCATTTCAACTAATTTAGCTCATAAACGATCCATTTCACCTAAATTAGCTCTTAAATGATCCATTTCACCTAAGTTAGCTCAAAAAGATCCATTTCAACTAAATTAGCTCATAAATGATCCATTTCACCTAAGTTAGCTCAAAAACGATCCATTTCAACTAAGTTAGCTCATAAATGATCCATTTCACCTAAGTTAGCTAAAAAACGATCCATTTCACCTTAGTTACCTCAAAAACGATCCATTTGACCTTAGTTAGCTCATAAACGACCCATTTCAACTAAGTTAGCTCATAAATGATCCATTTCACCTTAGCTAGCTCATAAACGACCCATTTCAACTTAGTTAGCTCATATATGATCCATTTCACGTAAGTTAGCTCATAAATGATATACTCTTCTTGTTCTAGTCTTCTTCTTGTTCTACTCTTCTTGTTCTACTCTTCTTCTTGTTCTACTCTTCTTCTTGTTCTACTCTTCTTGTTCTAACTTTCTTATTTTTCATTTTGCAGATTTCATTCACTTGATGAAAGCTTGCATAGATGGAGTGCTCCTTATCCCTTTCTCTGTTTCTTTTGTATCGTTGAACTATGCATGTATCGTTGGATGAAACTGTTGTAATATATATGGTTGGATGCCTCTATGTTGAACTTGTTATGTATGATGGAACTATGCATGTAATATATATGGTTGGATGATGAAGTTATGTGTTGGATATCTTATATGTTTGCTCTGTAATGGCCTTTTGAAATATATCTATATATGTCATATATATTTGTGATGAAAATTGTTGGGTTTAATAAAAAAACAGATAAAAGAGCCAATATGCAGGCTCTTTGCCGTCTGCCACCGACGGCAACGGGCTCTTTGCCGTCAGCCGCGGGCGGCAAAGAAGACACATGGCATCCAGCTGTGCTTCCTGGGAGCTGACCCATTTGGTCAGTTTGCCTACAGTGACAGACGGCAAAGACTTTGCCATCAGTGGCAGACGGCAAAGAACCTGCCATGTAGTGACATGTAGATGACATCATACGGCGGACGGCAAAGACACTAGAAATTTTGCCGTCAGCGGCGGACGGCAAAGGCCTGCCGTTAGCCACTTAACGGACTGACAGCACAATTATAGCCGTCCGCTCTCTTTGCCGTCCGCCGCAGACGGCAAAGGGCCTTTGCCGTCAGCCGCCAGGAAGCAGACGGCAAAGTAGCTGTTTACCGTAGCCTACTTTGCCGGAGCCTTTTGCCGTCCGCGGCTGACGGCAAAGGCCTTTGCCGTCCGCCGTTCATGCCTTTGTCGTCCGCCGTGGCAGACGGCAAAGTAGCTGATTCCTGTAGTGCCCCCGGCAAAGATATGAGCCTTATTGGGCCAAGGGCGGGACAGACCAGCCCCTAAGGGGCTGGTGCGCCCCCATATGGGCAGGCCTAAGTGTAGAAAGGAAAAGGGGAGGAGGCAAGGAAACAAAGGGAATAGGATTCCCCTTCCTTTCCCCTCTCCCCTCTTTCCTTCCCCTTCCGGAGATAAGGAAAGGGGGAGGCGAATTGAAGGAGGCCCCCAAGTAGGATTCCTCCTACTTGGGGCGCCCCATGGTTGTTCCCCTCCCCCTCCCACCTATATATATGTGGGGAGGGGGCGCCTAGAACACACAACAAACATTGTTAGCCGTGTGCGGCGCCCCCCTCCACAATTTACGCTTCCGGTCATATTCACGTAGTGCTTAGGCGAAGCCCTGTGCGGATCACTTCACCATCACCGTCACCATGCCATCGTGCTGACAGAACTTGGAGGTGCCGTACGCTCGGTTCTTGATCGGTCTGAGCGAGAAGAAGTTCGACTACATCAACGGTGTTGTCAAACGCTTCCGCTTTCGGTCTACAAGGGTACGTGGACACACTCTCCCCCTCTTGTTGCTATGCATCTCCTAGATAGATCTTGCGTGATCGTAGGATTTTTTTTTGAAATTGCATTCTGCGTTCCCCAACAGTGGCATCTGATCCAGGTCTATGCGTAGATGATATGCACGAGTAGAACACAAAGAGTTGTGGGCGATCATAGTCATACTGCTTACCACCAATGTCTTATTTTGATTCGGCGGTATTGTTGGTTGAAGCGGCCCGGACCAACCTTACAAGACCACGTTCATGAGACCGGTTCCACCGACAGACATTCAACTTGTTTTGCATAAAGGTGGCTGGCGGGTGTCTGTTTCTCCAACTTAGTTTGAATCGAATTTGACTACGGCCGGTCCTTGTTGAAGGTTAAAACATCACACTTGACGAAAATTTGTTGTGGTTTTGATGCGTAGGTACGAACCGTTCTTACTAGAAGCCCATAGCATCCACGTAAAACTTGGAATAACAAAGTAGAAGACGTCTAACTTGTTTTTGCAGGGCATGTTGTGATGTGATATGGTCAACACATGATGTGATATACGTTATTGTATGAGATGATCATGTTTTTGTAAAAGTTATCGGCAACTGGCAGGAGCCTTATGGTTGTCCCTTTATTGTATGAAATTCAATCACCATGTAATTTCTTTACTTTATCACTATGCATTAGTGATAGTTGTAGAAGCAGTAGTTGGCGAGGCGACAACGACACTACGATGGAGATCAAGGTGTCAAGCCGATGACGATGGAGATCATGATGGTGCTTTGGAGATGGAGATCAAAGGCACAAGATGATGATGGCCATATCATGTCACATATTTGATTGCATGTGATGTTTATCTTTTATGCATCTTATTTTGCTTAGTACGGCGGTAGCATTATAAGATGGTCCCTCACTAAATTTCAAGGTATAAGTGTTCTCCTTGAGTATGCACCATTGCGACAGTTCATTGTGCTGAGACACCACGTGATGATCGGGTGTGATAAGCTTTACATTCACATACAACGGGTGCAAGACAGTTTTGCATGTGCGGAATACTCAGGTTAAACTTGACGAGCCTAGCATGTGCATATATGGCCTCGGAACACTGAGACCGAAAGGTCAAATGTGAATCATATAGTAGATATGATCAACATAGAGATGTTCACCATTGAAAACTACTCCATCTCATGTGATGATCGGACATGGTTTAGTTGATATGGATCACGTGATCATTTAGGTTACTAGAGGGAAATCTATCTAAGTGGGAGTTCTTAAGTAATATGATTAATTGAACTTAATTTATCATGAACATAGTCCTGATAATATTTTGCATATCTATGTTGTAGATCAATAGCTCGCGTATACTCCCATGTTTTATTCTTGATATGTTCCTAGAGGAAACTAAGTTGAAAGATGATAGTTGCAATGATGCGGGCTGAGTCCGTGATATGAGCATTATCCTCATTGTTGCGCAGAAGAATTATGTCCTTGATGCACCGCTAGGTGACAAACCTATTGCAGGAGCAAATGCAGACGTTATGAACATTTGACAAGCTCGGTACGGTCACTACTTGATAGTTTAGTGCACCATGCTTTACGGCTTGGAACCGGGACTTCAAAAATGTTTTGAATGCCATGGAGCATATGAGATGTTCCAAGAGCTGAAAATGATATTTCAGACTCATGCCCATTTTAAGAGGTATGAGACCTCTGACAAGTACTTTGCCTACAAGATGGAGGAGAATAGCTCAGCTAGTGGGCATGTGCTCTGAATGTCTGGGTACTACAATCGCTTGAATCAAGTGGGAGTTAATCTTCTAGATAAGATAGTGCTTGACAGAGTTCTCTAGTCACTATCACCAAGTTACTAGGACTTCATGATGAACTATAATATGCAAGGGATGACGAAAATGATTCCCAAGCTCTTCGCGATGTTGAAATCGGTGATGGTAGAAATCAAGAAATGGCATCAAGTGTTGATGGTTAACAAGACCACTAGTTTCAAGAAAAAGGGCAAGTGAAAGAAAGGGAATTTCAAGAAGAATGGCAAGCAAGTTGCCACCCGAGTGAAGAAGCCCAAAGCTAGACCTAAGCCTGAAACTAAGTGCTTCTAATGCAAAGGGAATGGTCACTAGAAGCAGAACTACCCTCAAATACTTGGAGGATAAGAAGGATGGCAAAGTGAACAAAGGTATATTTGATATACATGTTATTGATGTGTACTTCACTAGTGTTCATAGTAGCCCCCTTGGTATTTAATACCGATCCAGTAGCTAAGGTTTGTAACTCGAAACAGGAGTTGCAAAATGAACATATACTAGTTAAGGCCAAGGTGACGATGTGTGTTGGAAGTGATTCCAAGGTTGATAGGATCACCATCGCACACTCCCTTTACCTTCGGGATTAGTGTTGAACCTAAATTAAATGTTATTTGGTGTTTGCGTTGAGCATGAATATGATTGGATCATGTTTATTGCAATACGGTTATTCATTTAAGTCAAAGAATAATTGTTATTCTGTTTACATGAATAAAACCTTCTATGGTCAAACACTCAATATAAATGGTTTATTCAATTTCGATCGTAATGATACACATATTCATAATATTGATGCCAAAAGATGCAAAGTTGATAATGATAGTGCAACATATTTGTGGCATTGCCGTTTAGGTCATATTGGTGTAAAGCACATGAAGAAACTCAATGCGAATGGATTTTTGGAATCACTTGATTATGAATCATTTGATGCTTGTGAACCATGCCTCATGGGCAAGATGACTAAGACACCGTTCTCCAGAACAATGGAGTGAGCCGCTGACTTATTGGAAATAATACATGCCGATGTATGTGGTCCGATGAGTGTTGAGGCTCGCGGCGGGTATCGTTTGTGACGCCCCCGATTCAATCGTACACTAATCATACACGCAAACGTGTACAATCAAGATCAGGGACTCACGGGAAGATATCACAACACAACTCTACAAATAAAATAAATCATAGAAGCATCATATTACAAGCCAGGGGCCTCGAAGGCTCGAATACAAGAGCTCGATCATAGACGAGTCATCGGAAGCAACAATATCTGAGTACAGACATAAGTTAAACAAGTTTGCCTTAAGAAGGCTAGCACAAACTAGGATACAGATCGAATGAGGCGCAGGCCTCCTGCCTGGGATCCTCCTAAACTACTCTTGGTCGTCATCAGCAGGCTGCACGTAGTAGTAGGCACCTCCCGAATAGTAGTAGTCGTCGTCGATGGTGGCGTCTGGCTCCTGGGCTCCAACGTCTGGTCGCAGCAATCGGGTATAGAAAGGGGGAAAAGAGGGAGCAAAGCAACCGTGAGTACTCATCCAAAGTACTCGCAAGCAAGGAGCTACACTACATATGTATGCATTGTTATCAAATGGAATAAGGGTATCATATGTGGACTGAACTGCAGAATGCCGGAATAAGAGGGGGATAGCTAGTCCTTTCGAAGACTACGCTTCGGGTAACCTCCATCTTGCAGCAGAAGAAGAGAGTAGATGGTAAGTTCACCAAGTAACATCGCATAGCATAATCCTAACCGATGATCCTCCTCTCGTCGCCCTGTGAGAGAGCGATCACCGGTTGTATCTGGCACTTGGAAGGGTGTGTTTTATTAAGTATCCGATTTTAGTTGTCATAAGGTCAAGGTACAACTCCGGGTCGTCCTTTTACCGAGGGACACGGCTATTCGAATAGATCAACTTCCCTGCAGGGGTGCATCACATAACCCAACACGCTCAATCCCATTTGGCCGGACACACTTTCCTGGGTCATACCCGGCCTCGGAAGATCAACACGTCGCAGCCCTATCTAGGCACAACAGAGAGGCCAGCACGCCGGTCTAAGTCCTATGGCGCAGGGGTTTGGGCCCATCGCCCATTGCACACCTGCACGTTGCATGGGCGGCCGGAGAGCAGACCTAGCAACCTCCATTACAAAGGAAGTTGCGTTACGCGGTCCAACCCGGCGCGCGCCACTCAGTCGCTGATGTCACGAAGGCTTCGGCTGATACCACGACGTCGAGTGCTCATAAATGTCCCCGCATAGATGGTTAGTGCGTATAGGCCAGTGGCCAGACTCAGATCAAATACCAAGATCTCGTTAAACGTGTTATCTTGAAATAACCGCGAACGCCGACCAGGGCCAGACCCACCTCTCTCCTAGGTGGTCTCAACCTGCCTTGTCGCTTCGCCACAAAGATTCACACAGAGGGCCGTTGGGACAAAGGTCCTTTCAGCCCCCAATCCGTGAATCACTCGCGGGTGCTCCACGAGCCGACCCGACTTTAGTCACCACATGTATCATGTATAAAGTATATAGTATATACCCGTGATCACCTCCCGAGTGATCACGACCCGATAGTATAGCATGGCATACGGACAAGAATGTAGGACCACTGATGATAAACTAGCATCATATACTAAGTATTAGGATTGCAGATAAAGGTAACAACAATAGTAGCAAGGACAGGATATGCATCAGGATAGGATTAACGGAAAGCAGTAACATACTACACTACTCTAATGC
>NC_057812.1:448703544-448715669 GCF_018294505.1 Triticum aestivum | reverse complement strand
ACTGGGCGCGGCTGGAGCTGGTGCGCCGGCGCCGCGCCCTAGAGGAGATCGCCGCCCGGCGTCGTGGCCGCGACGAGGGAGGCGTCGTCATTCTCTACGACAGCGACGACGACGCGCCGCCGCAATCGGTCCGCCAGGGCGACTTCGGGCAAGGGTCCAGCAGGAGCGGCCGCGTCAAGGAGGAGAAGGACAACGACGACGATGGCGGCGACTTCGCCGAGTTCAGTGAGTTCTTCATGTAGTCGTGGCCTTTCTTTCTTAAAGTAATTTTAGGTTTGCTATGTAAAAATTGTTTAAGTCGCCGAAGTTTATGCCCGTTTGCCGAATTATATTTGAATTTCTTTAAAAAATAAATTAAAACGCTTTCTGGGGATGATCCTAAGGCCGGCTGGGAACCCGATCGCCGATTTTAGTGCCGGGTCGTTCTCAGTCTTAGGCGTTGATTTTTTGTGTCCTTGTAGGCCAACGGCTGGAGATGCTCTTATGTCCTGAATGCTCAATCGTGCGGGTGCACTATCTGACGAAACGGAGCGGATCGTGCGTCCATGAGCGCAAGGTGCTATCTGGTTGGCCGAGACGCGGGCCTGCTCACGCGACGCACACGGCACATTTTTTTTCTAGAATACCCAACAGAGGTACTAGTATCACACACGCCCAGCACATTCTGTCAACATCGGTGGCCGGAGTTCGAGTGGCACATCTGCGAGCATAGTCTGGTCATCCTGATGTCTTGCTCTTGCGGCGTTCGTGTGCTAGCGTGTTTCCTTTCCTGCTGACTGTGTTGATGCTATGTGAGCAAAGACTGACAGCGCCAGCTTAATGTCACAGATAATAGAGTAGCAAGCCGACCTGTTTGACGTACCGGGTTTTAGCTCCTTCACAATCTATCTCGAGAGAATTCCTTACTTGACTCTTTCTAAAAATTTGCTTCTCTATTTGGCCCTGAAAAATTATTTCTTTCTTATTTGACACTCAATTTAAATTTTGTTCCTAAATCGACACTTCCGTCAATTTTTTCATCCAACGGTGTTAAAATAGAGTTGCTCATAGTCTAGCTAATATTGATTGTTCTGGAGGTAGCACCGCCTTGTGGTTGCGCCATGTTCCAGAGACTTTCTAGTTTTGTATTAGCTGGCAATAACCCTATTTCAAAGAAATAAAATATCTCTTACCCCGCAAAAAAGAAAAAACGGTGTTAAGGGGAATGAGAAAAGATAGTTTTACCCTTGGTGCCGTATGTGATTAAAATTACTAGAGAAATGCTATATTTTACACTAGATCAAAATGTTCAAAATATCGAGGCATATGATTTAAATTAAGTGATCGAAAATCGACCAGAAGCATACGGGCATAACTAGCACATCGTGAGGTGTTCAAAAAAAAAAAAATAGCACACCATGCCTAGGAGAACTGTTCAGAATCGTGTACCTGCTCGATGATGGCCAAAGCTAGCTAGTAAAATGATCAACCTTATCCATTGTATTATAGCTACCCGCGGCCTGAAACACACAAAACGCACGGATGCTAGTTACTCTACTTGCCAGAGGCACGTGGCACGTCTCGTTGGCTGGATCTAAGGTTCACCGTCGTGTACAAGGACAAGGACGGCGGTCTCATGCATGCTCGTCGGTGACGGAACCGGATCTTCTAACATAGCGAAGGAAAGTCACCGTGTTATAGTGCTAGCCTAGTGTAAAATGAAGAAGGAAAGTTAGGGACGTTAGTAGATAATTAGAAGGTTGTTTACTGTTAATATTTACTGTAGATATAAATAATTTAAAATAGTTTTATTTCACCATTAATTTGTTTGTATGTAATTTGGTCTTTTTAGGTCTCACTTAACATCTTCAGATGGAAAAGTTGACGGAAGTGTCGAATAAGGAACAAAATTTAGATTGAGTGTCAAATAAGGAAGAAATAATTTTTCAGAGCCAAATAGGGAAGCAAACTTTTAGAAAGGGCCAAATAAGGAATTCTCTCATCCATCTCATGGATCACCCCTTCCAAACATAGAGGCATTTCCACATTTGATGAAGTCCACCTCACTAAGGACAGGTTACCATCAGGCATTGCGATGGAGATTATTATCATGAGCTGTTGGAATACATGGATGATCAGAAATGACAAAATCTTCAGGAGGGCACCACCTCATTTTGATTCCTGGAAATACTATCTCAAAGAAGGACTCCAGGTAACTCGTCTTAGAGCAAAGCAAGAAAAAGCAAAACATAACAGCTCTTGGATAGCACAGAACCTGTAATTTAATTTTATGTTTCATAAAACTAGTATTGGGTGATTCCTGTTGGACTTGTTTTGTAAATATTTTTGAATTAATGAAAATACCATAGAACTATTGTTCTATGGTTTTGGCTCAAAAAATCCATCTTAAGGACAAGGCGGACCCTATAGATGGTGCTCAAGAACCGAATACAGATCAGTGCAGCTTGGCCCTCGGCCTCTTCAATGCTCCTGCATGGGTTCATGCGCTTGTTGGCAGAGATGAAAACCTGGCCTCTTTGTCCCTGGCCACACCGCCTGCACAACACTGTCCTGTCTCAGGTAAGAACGAGGCATCAATGTTCAATTTGACTGTCCTAGGAATCGGTGTGAACCAGCAAAACACGGGGACTGTCAGGGACGGGGAGCAGTACTGGAAAGGGTCCAAACGCTTTTTCCCTTTCCACCGACCGGAGGCTGTAGCAGCGCTTTGAGTTCCTCCTCATATCTTAACAAGAATTGCACAGATCGCACCACAAACTCTTTGTCATCGGTATGAATACAGTTGTTTCGCAGGTGCCAGGCTCTCCAGAGAACTAAGAGGAATTTTACGATAATCTCCTCGGTGCACTTATCCAGTAGGATTTGGAGCTAGTCTGGACCAGATTTTCACACGCCCTTCTCATCAGGTAGTATCCAGTGTGCTCTCATGGCATGCCTAAGGGCTCTACTTTTAGTACATGTATCATTACAACATGGTATTCATCTCCTCACTGTTACCAAAATGTCACAAACACTATCATGTCCTTTTGCACTTATTCAGTTTTGTGGCCAGTGACCTAGTAGCAACCCTCCACGCAAAAATCTTTATTTTCTCCGGGAGGTTTATTTTCCAAATGACATCCCATAAACTCCGATCGCCCGGTTCTCTCCTCGAACTAGAAGCACCGGAAGATACATCATTCTTTAGAGAGGCAACAAGCTTGTAAGCTATACGCACCGAGAAAACTCCATTCTTCTCATGATTCCAAGCCACACAATCATCACTTGATGGAATCCGAATTTTACGTATCTCATCTGCATCAAATGGGTAGAAAATTTGTCTGATGAGCTCAAAGTTCCACTCTCTTGTCTCCTGTAAAATTAACTAGTTGATGATAACCCACAAGTATAGGAGATCAATTGTACCTTTTTTGATAACTACGAGTGTCGAACTCACCGAGGAGCTAAAGGTAGAATTTATAGAACCAATACAACTCTACACACACTTAATGTTTGCTTTACCTAGAACAAGTATGAAACTAGAAGTACTTTGTAGGTGTGATGTTAGAACTACTTTGTAAGAATAAAACTAGGAGTACTTTGCGAGTTAATAAAAGTTAATTATTTAGTAGAAAGCTTTATGTAACACAAGAGAAGGATTTGTCCCTAGGCAATCGATAACTAGACCGGTAATCATTATTGCAATTTTAAATGAGGGAGAGGCATGAGCTAACATACTTTCCGTACTTCGATCATATGAACTTATCATTGGAACTCTAGCAAGCATCTGCAACTACTAAATATCATTAAGGTAAAACTCAACCACATCATTAAGTAATAAGTCCTCTTTACTCCCATACACAACAACCCCCTTACTCGGGTATAACCTTCTGTCACTCTCGCCACCAACTATAAGCGAATCATGAACGTATTGGAACACCCTACAACGGTAATCCCACATGCTTGCCGGACATGGTGGGCATCATAGGACAACACCAAAATAAAACATACAAGTCAAACCAATCACGATCATCAATCAACCCATAAGACAAAACAAATATACTAAAACACCATAGGATAGCCATACATCATTGGATAATAATATATAGCATTAAGCACCATGTTTAAGTAGAGATTACAATGGGGAGAAGGGGTGTTACACCGCTGCATAGAGGGGGAGAGAGTTGGTGATGATGACAGCGAAGTTGTTGGTGTAGATCACTGTCACGGTGATTGCCCCGACAGCGTTCCGGCGTCACCAGGAGAGAGGGGAGAGACCCCCCTCCTTCTTCTTCCTTGGCCTCCCCCTAGATGGGAGGCGGGTTTCTCCTCTGGTCCATAGTCTCATGGCTCCCGGAGGGCAGGAGCCCCTCCGAGATTAGATCTCTCTATCTGTTTCGCGCTCGTGTTTTCTGGCCCTTCACCGTTTCTTAAATTACCAAAGATCCGTAACTTTGATTGGGCTGAAATTTTAACACGATTTCCTTCTGGATATTATCTTTCTCGCGGCGAAAGAAGGGACGCAACCAACTTACGCAGGGCCCACGAGCCACCTGGGTGCGCCCATGTGCCTCATGGCCCCCTCGGGCACCGTCTTGCGTTGATTCTTCTTCCCAAAAATCACATATATTCCAAAATAAATCTCCATAATTTTTATCACGTTTAGACTTCGTTTGATATGGATATTCTGTGAAACAAAAAACATGCAACAAATAAGAACTGGAACTAAGCAATGGATCAATATGTTAGTCCAAAAAATAATATAAAATGTTGCCAAAAGTATATGAAAGTTGTAAAATATTGGCATGAAACAATCAAAAATTATAAATACGATAGAGACGTATCAGCATCCCCAAGCTCAATTCATGCTCGTCCTCGAGTAGGTAAATGATAAAAAAGATAATTTTTGATGTGGAATGCTATCTAACATAATCGTGATCATATAACTTCATCATGGCATGAATATTAAGACACGATTGATTCAAATCAATAGTCTATAAATTGATATAAAGACATCAATACTCAGGCATACCAACAAACAATCATGCCTTTCAGAATAAAAATGTTAAAGAACACTATCCCTACAAAATCATACAGTCTTGTCATGCTCCATCTTCTTAACACAAAGTATTTATCATGCACAACCCCGATGACAAGCCGAGCAATTGGTTCATACTTTTTAACGAGCTTAAGCTTTTTTAACCCCCACGCAATACATGAGGCAAGCCATGGATATAACACTATGGGTGAAATAAAACACGGTGGTAGAGATTAATACGGAGAAGACAAAAAAATAAAAAAAAGTCTCACATCGATGCATCTAATCAACGGGCTATGGAGATGCCCTTCAATTGATGTCAATGCGAGGAGTAGGGATTGCCATGCCACAAATGCACTAACAGTTATAAGTGTATGAAATCTCTAACTGGAAACTAGGTGGGTGTGCATCCAACTTGCTTGCTCATGAAGACATCGGGCAATTGAGGAAGTCCATCATCGGAATATACAAGCCAAGTTCTATAATGAAATTTTCTCACTACTATATGAAAGTGACAACATAGGAGACTCTCTATATGAAAAACATGGTGCTACTATGAAGCACAAGTGTGGTAAAGGACAGTAGCATTGCCCCTTCTCCCTTTTTCTCTCATTTTTTATTTTTTCTCTTTTTTGTTGGGCTCTTTTTTTCGTCCGGAGTCTTATCCCGACTTGTGGGGGAATCATAGTCTCCGTCATCCTTTCCTCACTAGACAATGCTCTAATAATGATGATCATCACACCTTTAGTTACTTACAGCTGAATATTACAACTCGATATCTAAGACAATATGACTCTATATGAATGCCTCTGGCAGTGTACCATGATGTTCAATAATCTAGCGTAGCAAAGATATCAAAAAGCGGACAAGCCATGGAAATATCATGCTTGCTATCTTATGATCGTGCAAAGCAATATGACAATAACATCTCAAGTCATGTTTATGATGATGATGGAAGTTGCATGGCAATATATGTCGTAATGGCTATAGAAATGCCATGATAGGTAGGTATGGTGGCTGTTTTTAGGAAGATATAAGCAGGCTTATGTGTGATAGAGCGTAGCATATCACGGGGTTTGGATGCACCGACGAAGTTTTTACCAACTCTCGAGGTGAGAAAGGGCAATGCACGGTATCGAAGAGGCTAACAAATTGCGGAAAAGTGAGAGTGTGTATAATCGATGGACTCACATTAGTCATAAAGAACTCACATACTTATTGCGAAAATTTATTAGCCCTCGAAGAAAAGTACTACTACGCATTCCCCTAGGGGGATAGATTGGTAGGAAAAGACCACCGCTCTTCCCCGACCGCCACTCATAAGGAAGAAAATCAATAATAAATCATGCTCCAACTTCTTAGCATAACGAGATCAGACTATACGTGCATGCTTAGGGAATCACAAGCCTTCACAACAATATTTTTGCTAAACCACAATCATTCACTAGTACCTCCCACATATTACCATCTCTATATTGCAAAATCAAACATATCATATTCAGTGATCTACAAGTTTTATGTAGGATTTTATGACTAACCATGTGAATGACCAATTCCTGTTGACTCTCTAAATAGATATAAGTAAAGCAAGAGAGTTTAATTCTTTCTACAGAAGATCACACTCTAACGAATATAAGTGAAGGTAAAGAGCATTCTACAAATAACGATTTTCTATATGTATATAAACACTTCAAATGATATAAGTGAAGCGCATGAAACATTCTATAAAGTCATACTCAAAAGATATAAGTGAACTGCAAAGAGCATTATATAAATCAACCAAGGAATATCTCATACCAGCAAGGTGCATCACAAAAAGAAAAATAGAAATCACACGATGCTCCAAGAATTTATGCATACCATGTGAACAAAACAAAACTGAAACATACCGATAATTATTGAAGAAAGATGGGATGCCTTTCATGGCATCCCTAATCTTAGACGCTTAAGTCTCCTTGAATAATTACTTGGGGTGCCTTGGGCATCCCCAAGCTTGAACTATTGCCTCTCCTTTCTCCTCATATCGATACCTCCTCGATCTTCGAACACTTCATCCACACAAAAATCAACTGAACTTTTTATTAGCGGGGTTAGTACATATAACATCAAATATCATCATGTCATGTTGTAACATTATTGTATAATTATAACCAAACATTACCCATTGTATGCTATCACAATTATATGGCTCCCAAATCAACGGGGCTCAACAAGATTTCAAACATAAGCAAATAACGAAACTGTAACAGCAATCTGTGAAAACAGGATAGTTTGTAAAGATGCAGATGGTACATATACTTACGTAACTCAAAAATTTCTGGAAAAATAGGAAAAAATAAACAATTTTCATAGCAGCACCGTGTAATTTTTTTTAGAAACTTTTGACGTTCCAGTAAAAAATGTAAAAATTCATGCACTACAGCCAAAGTTTTTGTTTTTGCACTACAATACAAACAAGAAATTTAAACACCCTAACGGTAAATCTTGGCACATTATTTTTATAATACAATGGATTTGTACAACAGGATAATTATTTTTGTTGAAATTTTTCTGTAATCAAGGTTCACAAAATTTCTATGGGCATGAACGAAGTTCAAATATATCCCCCACTTCAACGGTGCTTGTCTTTCTCACTTCCATTTTTCTTTTTGAAAATTTTTTAGGTTCCTCTCTATATTTTTTGTTTTAAAACTTTTTAAAAGCACACAATAGAATAAAATGACTCTCTAAAACTTCTGGGTTGTCTCCCTGGCCGCGCTTTCTTTAAAGCCATTAAGCTAGACATAAAGTGCTCAAGTAATTGATCTACCCGGATCCCAAGGTATATCAAAGCCAATTTTAATTAATAATGATTTGTAATTAAGTAGTGAGCACAAAGTAACATATAACACATAACAACATAGTCTAACTCTCTTCCTATGCATCAACATGTCATAAAAGAACAATTCATGCACACAAAGTAAAGGCTGATACATAGCATAAGCAGTTTATTGCAATTTTATCGTGTTGAAAACATAGAGATGTAAAAGATATGGTTCCTCTCTCATAATAATTGCAAGTAGGAGCATAAAGCACATGCATATTGTATTCATCAAAATTATCATGTGCAGTAGTAAAATGCAACCCATCAATATAATCCTTAATAAGCGCAAACTTCTCCGATATAGTGTAGTTGGGAGGATTAAAAAAATAGGACTATCATGTGTGGGTGCCATAACAACAATTTCATGTTTAACATAAGGAACTATAGCAAATTCATATCCATAAGAGTAATTCATATTGGCATCATGGCCACAAGCATAGCAAGCTTCGATTTCATCAAAAAGGGGTATTTCAAATGAATCCAAGGGATCATAGCATTCATCCTTCGGTAAGCATGAAGGAAAATTAAACAATGTATGAGTTGAAAAGTTATTCTCATTAGAAGGTGGGAACAGGTAGCTAATCCGCTCTTCCTCCTTTTGTTCATCGCTCTCCTCGTCATCTTTTTCATCCAACGAGCTCACAGTTTCATCAATTTCTTCTTCCATGGATTCCTGCAAAATATTAGTCTCTTCTTGGACAGCGGGGGCCTCCTCAACATATTGTTTAACAAAAGCATTATAAGCATAGATTTCGTAGCAATATTTTAGTATGACAAAATTTTCAGATTTGTAAAGAGTAGCATCATACTTTTCAATCAAAGAAGCAATTTCATAGGCACTCTTAAAATAAAAAAATTCTTTAATTTGTTCAATATCATAGTAACTATAAACACCCTTGGCATAAGAAGATAAGATTCCATTATCCCTAAACTCACATTGGTAAGAAAGGTGTTGTTTTAGGGTCTTCAGAACAACAAGTAAAATCATGTATCTCATTTAAATTCCAAGCATAGCAATGCAAACATTAATATGGTGCCATAAAAGTTTCCCTTTTTGAGATAAGCGGTGTCACACAAAATGAGTATGCTCATCTAATGATTTTCCCTCAACTAAGTTAGTTGGGTTTTCGGCACGAGCACATAGGGATCGAAGATGATCCAACTAGAAAGCTTCAGCAGTATGATAGATTTTGGGTGGTACTTCAACCATTGGGTTAGCAAGTACAACTATTTTTTTGGTATTATGTGTTTCCTACCCATAACTAAAGATAGAAAACAAAAGAAAAAATAAAATCTACTCAGTGATAAAGCAAACAAGCACACACGAGAATATTCACCCCACGCTATTGATCCCTGACAACGGCGCCAGAAAAAGGTCTTGATGATCCACAAGTACAAGGGATTAATTTTAGCTTTTTCGATAAATAAGAGTGTTGAACCCAACCAGGAGCTAAAGATAGAATTTATATTCTCTTCAAGTTCTATCGACCGCCGATACAACTCTACGCACACTTAATGTTTGCTTTACCTAGAACAAGTATGAAACTAGAAGTACTTTGTAGGTGTGATGCTAGAACTACTTTGCAAGAATAATACTAGGAGTACTTTGTGAGATAATAAAAATTAGTTATTTATTAGAAAGCTTTTTGTAACACAAGAGAAGGATTGGTCCCTAGGCAATCGATAACTAGACCGGTAATCATTATTGCAATTTTATGAGGGAGAAGAATGAACTAACGTACTTTCCGTACTTAGATCATATGAGCTTAGAATTGAAACTCTAGCAAGCATCTGCAACTACTAAATATCATTAAGGTAAAACCCAACCATAGCATTAAGTAACAAGTCTTCTTTCCTCCCATACGCAACAACCCCCTTACTCGGGTATAAGCTTCTGTCACTCTCGCCACCCACTACAAGCGAATCATGAATGTATTGCAACACCCTATAATGGTAATCCCTATTGGGAAACATTGCATGGAAAACAAAAAAAATTCTACGCACACGCAAGATCTATCCATGGAGATGCATAGCAACGAGAGGGGAGAGTGTGTGTACGTACCCTCATAGACCGTAAGTGAAAGCGTTTATTAATGCAGTTGATGTAGTCGAACTTCTTCGCGATCCAACCGATCAAGTACCGAACGTACAACACCTCCGCATTCAGCACACATTCAGCTCGGTGACGTCCTCGCCTTCTTGATCCAGCAAGACGATGAAGTAGTGGATGAGTTCCGACCCCACGAAGGCATGGTGACGGTGGTGGTGATGCTATCTCCGCAGGCCTTCGCCTAAGCACTATGAAAATATGATCGAGGGACAAAACTGTGGGGGGTGCCGCACACAGCTAAGAGACTGTCGTGGTTATGTGTGGCGCCCCCTCCCACAAATATATAGGTGGGGGAGAGGGGAGCAGCCAGGAGGCGTGTAGCGACTAGACCTCAAACAGTCTGATCTCTATGCTCCGGTGTCATCCCTGGATCAGTAATGCTGACACCACACAGTACTCGAAGGATTTATAGCAGAGTAGCAATCACACACTTATTACATCGGGTGTCTCAAAAGATAACTTATTACAATAAATGTGGCTTAAGGCCATCTAATATCGATAACAGCGGAAGGCTTGGAAGATAAGTGAGTCCATCAACTCCAACGGCATCACTAAGTATAGAACCACGACCTCAAAACTCCTTAATCATCGTCTGAAAAGTCTGCAACATTAACGTTGCAGCCCGAAAACGGGTCAGCACATAGAATATGCTGGCAAGGTAACACATAGAGAGTAATGGAATGAAATAGCTATACTACATGCATATTCGGCTGGTGGAAAGCTCTATGGTTACAGTTTTTGCGTAAAGCCAATTTTTCCCTACTTCAAAGGAATAAATTTAATTACTATCATGGTGGTTGTTAAACATTGAGAATGGTTGACAGCATTCTCAATCCCAATTAAAGTAACATCATTAAACCCAACAAAATTTACTTTAGAGTAACATGTTGAGATTCACTTGATAATCCAGGTACTAGATACTCAAGATGTCCATAATCGGGGACACGGCTAACCATGATTAGTTTATTACACTCTACAGAGGTTTGCGCACTTTTCCCCACAAGACTCGATCGCCTCCGTTGGATTTCTCGCACTACATGGTGTTTGAGAAACGGATGACCGAGACATAGTCTTTCAGAAGCGCTAGCACCTTACGATCGGGTAGACCGTACCACCTACATCCCCTACATCTGCAGTCCACCCTGTAAGAGTTCGCACGACTTAATCAACTATGCCAGAGCCCATAATGGCTTGTGGCTGCACACGGAAGTTTCTAGTATGAATAATCTCATGATCCCTTTGAGCCTGGGTGGCGGTCCAAAAGAAAAACAGGCAAGTCCTGGAATACCCAGGTGCCTCAATCCACCCAGATGTGTGTTTAGGTTGCCACCTTAGATAAACCATTAATTAACAATCTCACATCTGTCATGGATATCACTCACCCAATCCACGTCTACTAGCATAGCATGGCATAATAAGCAAACGTAGAAAATAACTCCCAAAGGTTTGATAATAAACAGGTAATAGGTACTACCTCATCTACTTCCCATCCCATAATTTAATTAGATCCTAATCGTGCAATGTGTGAGGATTGATCTAATGCAATAAAACTGGGTTGTAGAAAAAGGTATGATCAAAGTGTTACTTGCCTTGCTGATGATCCGCGAAACCTAGAGATTCAAAGTAACAGGCGGCGCACTCCGGGTATTCTATCGCAGACAAACAAACAAGCATACAATAAGTACTCATCTAATGCACAGGTAAAACTCAAATAGAAGATCTAACCAGAAAGTTCAACTTAAGAACCCTGGTTTGCAAAAAGAATCAAATCGAACAAAGCAAAAGAAATCAAACGGCGAAAGAAAACAACTTTGTTCTAGTAATATGGATCTAAGTCAAATTTTACAGTAGCAAAATCTTGTTTAAGTTGATTATTCAGAAAGAGGGTTTCGAGACGAAACTCCAGGCGCTTGAATCGCCTGATTCCGATAAACGAGCGAAAAGTTATACTAAAACGAAAATCGGATCAGAAATCGCGATCAGAAAATAATCGCGGAAAAATCCGACGAAAAAGAAAAACGACGAACGGAATTTTTTTTCCTAAAAAAATGGTACGGATTTCGAGGGCGGTGAACCTCGGGCGACGCGCGGCTCCGGCGGATCGGCGGCGGGGCGGCAGCGGCGGCGGCTGGCGG